>NC_045558.1:129284230-129532140 GCF_009769535.1 Thamnophis elegans | reverse complement strand
AAACCAATTTAAATATGAGGCTTGAGAAAAGGCTTAGATAGATCATAATGTCCACATCTTTTCATATCAAATGATGGTCCTCCCAGATTGCTTTTTAATGACACAAAATTCCAGATATTTGATTAGTCTTCATATTCATATTTTACATAGATTTTTTTTAAAGTATTGATAACTGGTATCAGTTCTGCTCTGTAACAATACAGCATTTTAGTCATCTGCTGATCAAAGTGGGCTTTAGAATAGAAGACTAGAATAGAATAAATAGAATAGAATAGAATAGAATAGAATAGAATAGAATAACAGAGTTGGAAGGGACCTGGGAAGTCTTCTAGTCCAACCCCCTGCTCAGGCAGGAACCCTACACCACTTCAGAGAAATGATTATCCAATATCTTCTTAAAGATTTTCAGTGTTGGAGCATTCACAACTTCTGGATGCAAGTTGTTCAACTGATTAATCGTTCTCACTATCAGGAAATTTCTCCTCATGTTTAAAATTGCTTCTCTCCTTGATTAGTTTCCACCCATTGCTTCTTGTCTGACCCTCAGGTGCTTTGGAGAATAGGTTGAGTCCCTCTTCTTTGTGGAAGCCCTTGAGATGTTGGATTTTTGTTTCATTAGACTAGACATGCCCAGTTCCTGCAACCGTTCTTCATATGTTTTAGCCTCCAGTCCTCTAATCATCTTTGTTGCTCTTCTTTGCACTCTTTCCAAAGTCTCAATATCTTTTTAAAATCATGGTAATCGTGGCCTTACCAAGGCATTATAAGTGGTATTTCTAAAATTGTGTCTCCTCTATTATGTCATTCTTTAGTTAAATTATAAGCAGTTCTGTCACCCACAGAACTTTCCCTTTAGTAGTATAACTGTCTGAACATATTTAAAAGTGGTGTGAGAAACACTCTTTTCTCTGTAGAAATCTAGGCATGTGATGCATCCATTTGTCTCTCAACATATATAGTAGAGAATTTTGAAAGGCCATTTTTGGTTTAAAGAAGGATGCATAACTTTAAAAGGAAATAACAGGGCAAAATGTTGCTAGGATCAGGCACTAAGAATGAAAATTATATGGCAAGAGGATGATATTGTTGTGAAACAATAGTAAGGCTGAAAGGCTGATGCTGATATAACTGATGATTTAGTGCTACTGCTAACATACTTTGGGACCACATTAATATTTTTTGATTGAGATATATATCTCAATCAAAGCTGCCGTCTTTCTATAAATCTTGGTGGGTGGGTGTGGAGTGCTGGCTTTGTTTCAGTAAGTGGATTGATTGGCTGTGTGGTTGTATCATGATTGGTAGATTGGTGCTGATTGATGCTGGCTGCGTGTCTATTGTTGTTTCGTGTTGTAACAGCCTGGGTGGTGGGTGGGGCTCGTTTGTTGACTAGGGCTGGTTTCCAGATGTCTGGTAGGTGGGAGGTATCATCATGTTTATTCATGTTGTGGTGGTGTTCATCTATTTCGATAGCTTCCATAATTATTCTCTTGTTAAAGTGTTCAGTTTGAAGATTAATTTGATTCCTTCAAAATTAATTTCATGTCCTGTAGCTTTAAGGTGCTGGAAAAGGGAGAAGTTTTTTCTTTTTTTCTTACTGGGTTCTTTCATTCTGCGATGCGTGCATTTATTCTCCTGTTAGTTTGTTCTATGTATGTTGCAGGGCAGATTTTGCCTGGTATTTCATAGACTCCTTGGTTTTCCAGCTGGATTTTGTCTTTGGGGTTTCTTAAGATGTTGACTATTTTTTCGTCAGTGTTGAAGGCTGTCTTGATATTGTGTTTGTGGAGAATTTTGCTGATTTTATCTGTGGTGCCTTTGATGTAAGGGAGGAGGGTGATGCCGTTGTCCTGTTCTGTGTCTCGGTTCTTGTGTATACATACATACATACATACATACACACACACACACACACACACACACACACACACACATTTGTTTTCATAGATTTTCATGGGTATAGGTATTCAGGTCTTCCCGTATAAGACTGACAGTATGTTGGCGATGTTTCGATGAGGTCACACTTGTTATCTTCAGGCTGGTGCCTTTGGCTTCATGCTTGTGTGAGCAAAGCATGATCTGAGCTGCCATTTTTCTATAAATATAGGTGTGTGTGTGTGTGTGTGTGTGTGTGTGTAATGTTGGTTTTGTTGCTTTAAACGGATTGGTTGGCTGTATTGTCACATCTGGATTGGTTGATGGAATTGATGTTTGGTGATGGTTATTGGTGATGGTGTCCTGTGTTCTTCTGGGTCCTGTGTTGGTTTTTGTGGCTGGGACTCATTTATTGACTAGGGCTAGTTTCCGGATGTCTGGGAGGCGGCAGGTATCATCACATTTATTCATGTACTATTTTGTGTGTGTGTATGTGTGTGCGTGTGTGCGTGCATGTGTGTGTGTGTGTGTGTGTGTGTGTGTGTGTGTGTGTGTGTGTGTGTGTATGGATACTCTGGAATGCCTCAAGCAATTTCAACCAAACTTACCCTTTGGAAAAAAATTACTGTGGAGGTAAGACACCCTAACACCTCTTGGGTAGTGTGTTCTGTTAAGATGCAGCCTGTTGTGCCTTATAATGGCTTTTACTATATTGCTATTAAATGGTGCAGTGTTGTGGAATTGCCATGGTAACAGGTTTTTTAAATTTTGTTTAAACCAGAAATGTTTCTCCTAGGCATAATACTGGAGGGGTTTAAGAAAAATGTATATCTAATTATACATGTACTAACTGTGGCACACATAACTTTTGTGCAGTATTGGAAAAAAAGAAAATATACCATCAGAACTAGATTAAATCAGAAAAGTGTTGGCCTGTGTGGAAGCAGAAAGGCTCACTCTTGAACTTAAAAATAAAAGGGAATCAGAATATTTGGAGTCGGGAAAAGATTTTATGATTGGTATAAGACAAGGTGACAAGACTGGAACAAACTGTATATATTGTGATTGGACAGAAGGATAGATAATGCACTAAGTAGGCTAATAGTTAATGGTTAAGACTAATTGTGTATAATGTGAATGTATGGTCACTTCGAATCTGCGGTACTGCATTGTTTTAAATGTAAAAATAATAAAAATATATTTTTTTAAAAATTACATTTTGTTCAGACATTTTCCCCCTATAAACAAATACATGGGCAATGCTGGGTTATCAGCTAGTGTGTGTGTGTGTGTGTGTGTGTGTGTGTGTGTGTGTGTGTCCGTCCAATGTCTACCATTTTTGCATATTTTTATTAATTACTGTCATGTTTTCCCCTTTAGCTTCATCACTATCTGAGAAAAGTCTCATTTAACAACAGTGCTGGAGAAAACATTTTCTTTGACCAGAATGGGAAGGTTGCAACTGGCTTTGATATTATCAACTGGGTCACCTTCCCAAATCAGTCTTTTCGTAAGATCAAAGTTGGGAAAGTAAATCCATCGACTCCACTTGAAAGCCTTCTCTCTCTATCAGCAGATAACATTGTCTGGCCCAACCTTTTCAACCAGGTATTTTTTTAAGGCCATATTTTTAAGAAGTGGTTCACTGCTCATGCTGGATCTGATCTTCAGATAACTTGCTTGAACAGTTGGACAAATTAATGAATGAGATATTTGCTGATAGTTTTAAAACTACAGTTGGAGTAGCCTACATGAAAAGCAATGTTTCTTGATGTATAGTCAATAGTCCTTCCTATGTCTGTGCTAACTAGCACTAACCCTTGAGATCTGTCAGATGAATAAGAGAAAGTTCCATTTGCATGATCATTATGCCAGAATGATATTTTAAGGGATGAGAAAAGCACAGGATTTTGATAACTCTAATAAAAAAGGAAGTAAAGATTCCTTAAAGAAGGTCATCTCTAGATTGCTAATGTTTAAATTCTGTATAGAATGATCTTTGTTTTATTTACAGACTCAACCTCTTTCTTTGTGCAATGCTCATTGCTCCTTGGGTTACAGCAAGATCAAAATAGAAGGGGAGCCATTTTGCTGTTACGGATGCCTTCGTTGTCCAGAAGGAAAAATTGCCAACCAGACAGGTAAGAAATATTATACAGTACAAGAATGATGATATCTATTAGTTGTGATGGTCAATAGGTTCAAAGCATTACCTGAGTTTTAGAGGCTGGAGTCTTTACCCCCTACAGACTTTGGGGATAGGAATGGTTGAGAGAACAATAGTCAAACACAAGAAACCAGGAGTTAGGATAGAGTTCAAAGGCATTGTGAGTTTATTACCATATAACATATACAATAATCTGATCAACTAACAGTTGGCACCAGTTTCCTCAACCATTGGACTTCAAGTGGGATTGGACTTAGGTCTGTTTTGGACAATAAATAATGTCAAAGTAATTTCAAAGGATTTCATATCAGACAGTTTAGTTTTAGAACTTTCCTGGCCTTACAAATAAATTAGATATCTGTTCTGACCCCCCCCCCCCCCCGTACAGTGAGGCACGCTGACACAAGATTACTGCTAGACAATTTATTCACAGTAAATTAACACACCGACAAGACTTTGGCAGCAACCCAGACTTCCAAGATAAGAAATACACATGAGAGCTTCTCCAGCATTAGTATATTAGTGGAATCTCGCAAACAGCCTCCTCTCAAAGTCTCTCCTTATATACTCTCTTGGGAGGGACCTAATCACAACCACCTGGGTCCAATTATCTTCTTTGTCTCCTTAATTGCTGCCGGCATTTATCCGCCCGCCTCTGCCAGGCATCCGGGACCAATTCCTTCTAAACCTTGTCGCTGCTCAAAGGCCTGATGTCTTCACCACTGCTCTAGGGCCTGACTTCATGGGCATGTTCCCTTTGGCTTTCACCACTGCTCCATGCCTCAGGCGCCTCCTGGTGACCAACCAGCCTCTCTAGTCCCTGCTCAGAGTCTGAACCCTGTTCAGGGTTCTCCACATCTTCCAGAGCCAACTCATAGGGCCCCTTGCTGTCGGAGTCTGTTTGCAGCTCTAACAGCTCATGCTGGGCCACAACAGATATCAAATCCTAAAACTCCCCCTCTGTATGGTGACAGTTCTGAAATTCCAGGTACTGAACATCAATGCTTCTGAAAGTTGGGGGTGACTGTGCTAACTCTCAATATGCTTGACAACACTGTTTCTTCTTCCAGATTCAGATGACTGCTTCCCATGTCCTGAAGAAAGTTATCCCAACAAGGATCAGATCGTTTGCATCAAAAAACTCACAACTTTCTTGTCTTACAAAGAACCCTTGGGAATCATTTTGATCAGTGTTGCTTTCTTCTTTTCTTTCATATCAACTGTGGTGCTGGGGATCTTCATTAAAAATCAGCACACTCCCATTGTCAAAGCCAACAACAGGACCCTCACTTACATTCTTCTCATTGTTCTGCTGTTCTCTTTCCTTTGCATTTTGCTTTTCATTGGTCAGCCTAACCAAGTAAAATGTCTCTTGAGACAAGTTACTTTTGGCATCCTTTTCTCCGTAGCCCTTTCTTGCATATTGGGCAAAACAGCCATAGTGATTCTTGCTTTCATGGCCACCAAGCCTGATTCCAAAATGAGGAAATGGGTGGGGAAAAGGCTAGCCAACACCATTGTCTTGTCTTGCTCTCTAGTGCAAATCACCATTTGTAGCGTGTGGCTGTCAATTTCTCCCCCATTTCCAGATTCAGACATGCATTCCATAGCAGGAGAAATTGTCCTGGAGTGTAATGAAGGTTCAGCCATCATGTTTTATATTGTCCTTGGCTTTATGGGATTCTTGACCTTTATCAGCTTCATTGTGGCTTTCCTAGCCAGGAAGTTACCTGATAGCTTTAATGAAGCCAAATTTATAACTTTCAGCATGTTTGTTTTTTGCAGTGTCTGGATGTTGTTTGTCCCCACCTATTTAAGCACCAAGGGAAAGTACATGGTAGCTGTGGAAGTCTTCTCCATTTTGGCTTCTGCAGCAGGATTATTGGGTTGCATCTTTTTCCCCAAATGCTACATTATTGTTCTGAGGCCTGATTTGAATAGAAAGGAGCAACTGATAAATCACCAAAAATGAATACCAGCTTTTGTTGTTACTTATTTAGTAGGTTTCTTAATAGATCAAGCTTCATTCTGATGAACTGCTTAGACTTTGCTAAAATTAGCTCTAACTTTAAATTTCCCTTAGTATTTAAAAGAATAATTAGTTTCTCCAACTGGAGTTTAAATGGAAGAAAAGTAATGGAAAAGAAAGAAAGAAAGAAAAGTAATGGAAAATTACAATGATCTTTAGGTTTCCTAGGTTTCACGAAATTCTACAGGCAATTCATCCCCTCCTTTGTGAAAATTGCCAAACCCCTAACAGACCTCCTGAAGAGATAGAGCCCAGGAATGAAACCCTGTCTGGGGCAACCCTTGACCTCAAGACTGGATTATTGTAATGTGCTCTACATGGGGCTGCCCTTGAAGAGTGTTCGAAGACTTCAGTTAGTCCAGAATGCAGCCGCGCGAGCGATTGTGGGTGCACCCAGGTACACCTACGTCACATCTATCCTCCGCAAGCTGCAGTGGCTACCCATTAGTCTCCGAATCCACTTCAAGGTGCTGGTCGCTATCTATAAAGCCCTACATGGCATCGGACCTGGGAGAGACCCCTGCCGATTACCTGAGAGACCGCCTCCTGCCGATTACCTCCCATAGACCGATTAGATCTCACAGGTTAGGTCTCCTCCGGATTCCATCCGCCAGCCAATGTCGGCTGGCGACCCCCCCGGGGGAGAGCCTTCTCTGTTGCAGCTCTAGCCCTCTGGAATGATCTCCCCATCGAGATCTGGACCCTTACTACCCTCCCGGCCTTCCGCAAAGCCACCAAATCCTGGCTGCTCCAGCAGGCCGGGGGGCTTGTGAAACATCCAGCCCCACGGAAATGGTGAATGTTGCAGTTTTTGTTTTAAAGTGTTGTTTGTCCAGTTTTCCCCTTCCCTTGTCTATTGTGAGCCGCCCGGAGTCCTTCGGGAGTGGGCAGCATACAAGACAAATAAATACAATACAGTACAACCCCTACAGTGGAACCTAACCTGCCAAGAGGCGTTCAAAACAGAGATCCCTCCTTCCGGCCCTATGAGTCCCACTCCAAGGCCAGATGGCGTGAGTAGTCAGGACCCTGGTCTCAGGCTGCTGTTGCTAAATGCCAGGTCTGTTGTTCACAAGGCTCCTCTCTTCTGGGACTTAATTTCTGACGAGAGGGCAGACCTGGCATGTATTACTGAAACCTGGCTGGGCACAGAAGGAGGAGTCCCCCTTGTAGAGATGTGCCCAGAAGGATTTCAGGTGCTTCATCAGCCGAGAGCCCAGGGAAGGGGTGGCGGTGTGGCTATTGTTATCCGGGAGTCTCTAGTACCTCGTAGGGTCCCTGCTCCGGAGCTTGTCGGGTGTGAGACTCTGCTGGTGAAGTTGGACCTCAAGGATCAAGTGGGTCTGCTGCTAACGTACCTGCCTCCCAACTGCGTTGCAGCAGCCCTCCCCTCGCTCCTCGAGTCAGTAGCCGAGCTGGCAATTGAGTTCCCCAGGCTTATGGTTCTGGGGGACTTCAATTTGCCATCGCTCGGTGAACACTCTGATGGGGCGCAGGAGTTCATGGCTTCCATGACAGCCATGGGCTTGACCCAGGTAATTCGGGGCCCAACCCACTCAGCGGGTCACATGCTCGACCTCGTATTTCTCTCGGAGCAGTGGATGTGTGGTCTTGGTCTGAGGGGAAATGACACCATACCCCTGTCGTGGTCAGACCACTGCCTACTGAGGCTTGACTTCCGGAGGCCAAACCCCCACCATAGGGAGGAGGAACCGACCAGGTGGTTCCGCCCCAGGCGACTGATGGACCCCTTGAGGTTCCAGACAGAGCTTGGGGTTATTCCTGATACTCTCGCCCACAGTTCGGCGGAGACTCTGGCTGCTGCCTGGTATTCGGCGGCATCGGAGTCTCTTGACCGGATTGCGCCACTACGGCCCCTCCGGGTCAGCGGATCCCGGAGACCCCCTTGGTTCACCGAGGAGCTCCGGGAGAAGAAGCGCCGGAGGAGACGCCTAGAGCACTTGTGGAGGTCCGATAAGTCCGAGTCGAACCGAGCACTATTAACAACCTGCACCAAGGATTACATCAGGGCACTTAGGGCAGCAAAAAGATCCCATATTGCCACCTTGGTTGCGTCCGCTGAGTCCCGCCCAGCCGCCCTGTTTAGGATAACCCGTTCCCTCCTAAATAGGAGGGATACGGGGGAACCCTTGCAGGGTAGAGCTGAGGATTATGCCCAATTCTTAGCGGACAAAGTTGCTCGGTTTCGGTCGGACTTGGACTCCACCGCAGCAGATCCAGCCAGGACACAAGAGGATCACTTGGCAAACCATCTCTGGGTTGAGTTTCAGGATGTTGCCTCTGGGGATGTGGACAAGGCCATTCGAGCTGTGAGTGCCTCCACCTGCATTCTGGACCCGTGTCCCTCCTGGCTGGTTGCCAACAGCAGTGAGGTGACACGTGGCTGGATCCAGGCGGTCATAACCGCCTCCCTTCGGGAGGGGCACTTCCCCGCCGCACTAAAAACGGCGGTGGTGAGACCCCTCCTGAAGAAACCATCCTTGGATCCAGCCATTTTAAATAACTACCGTCCTGTCTCCAACCTTCCCTTTGTTGGGAAGGTTGTTGAGAAGGTGGTGGCCTTCCAGCTTCAACGGGTCTTGGATGAAGCTAGCTACCTTGACCCCTTCCAGTCCGGCTTCAGACCCGGTTACAGCACAGAAACCGCTTTGGTCGCATTGACCGATGATCTCTGGAGGGCCATCCTGGTTCTCCTTGACCTCTCGGCGGCTTTCGATACCATCGACCATGGTATCCTTCTGCGACGACTGCGGGAGATGGGGGTGGGAGGCACTGTTTTGCAGTGGTTCTCCTCCTACCTCTTGGACAGGTCGCAGTCGGTGTTGGTGGGGGGGCAGAGATCGTCCCTGAGGCCCCTAAAATATGGGGTGCTGCAGGGTTCGGTCTTATCCCCCCTACTATTTAACATATACATGAAACCGCTGGGCGAGATCATTCGGAGGCACGGGATAAAATACCATCAATATGCGGACGATACGCAATTGTATCTGTCCACCCCGTGCCAACTCAATGAAGCGGTGGATGTGATGAACCAGGGTCTGGAGGCTGTTAGGAACTGGATGAGCGCTAACAAACTGGTACTCAACCCGGACAAGACCGAGTGGCTGTTGTGTTTCCCTCCCAACAATTTGGCTAATGTTCCATCTATCAGGCTGGGGGGTCAAATTTTATACCCCTCAGACAGGGTTCGTAACTTAGGAGTCCTCCTGGATCCACAGCTGACTCTCGATCATCACCTGTCGGCTGTGACCAGGGGGGCATTTGCCCAGGTTCGCCTGGTCCGCCAGTTACGACCCTACCTGAATCGGGAGGCTCTCACAACAGTCACTCGAGCCCTTGTGATCTCTAGGCTGGAATACTGCAATGTGCTCTACATGGGGCTGCCCCTGAAGTGCATCCGGCGACTGCAGTTAGTCCAGAATGCAGCCGCGCGAGTGATAGTGGGCGCACCGCGGTTCGCCCACGTTACACCCATCCTCCGCGAGCTGCACTGGCTACCTGTCGATCTCCGGGTGCGCTTCAGGGTACTGATGACCACCTTTAAAGCACTCCATGGTAGTGGATCTGGGTACTTGAGAGACCGCCTTCTGCCGATTACCTCCCTCCGACCGATTAGATCGCACAGACTGGGCCTCCTCCGAATTCCATCCGCCAGTCAATGTCGACTGGCGACTACATGGAGGAGAGCCTTTTCTGTTGCAGCTCCGACCCTGTGGAACGATCTCCCCGTCGAGATACGCACTCTCACCACCGTCCAGGCCTTCCACGCAGCCCTCAAGACCTGGCTCTCCCAACAGGCCTGGGGATAAGTCCTTAATTTGCCCCACCCGAGTGTTGAATGTAGAATGCATGTTGTGTTTTTACTACTTATCTTGTTTTTATATCATTTATTGTGTATTGTACCCCCTCCCTAATGGTTGTAAGCCGCCCTGAGTCCCCTCAGGAAAAAGGGCGGCCTATAAATTTTAATAAAATACCATTAAAAAAAAAAAACACTAAAAGGAATGTTTGCAATGGAGCCAGTGCTGAAGCATCCTGACCCCGAGCAACCTTTCATGATCCAGGCAGACGCCAGTGACATGGCAGTGGGAGTGGTGCTACTCCAAAGAAACAACCAAGGAAACATACATCCCTATGCCTACACCTCCTGCAAACTCACAGACACAGAGAGATCATGGGCCGCATGGTAAAAGGAGGCTTTTGCAGTGAGATGGGCACTGCTAAACTGGAGACACCTGTTGGAAGGGGGCCAGAAACCATTCAAAGTCTGGACCAACCACAAAAATCTAGAGGCGCTTAAGACCCCATGGAAGCTATCACTCAAACATGTCCGATGGGCTCAATACTTCAACCATTTTGATCCCGCATGCCTCAATACAAATGTGAATGGGAGCACCTAGTGGACGCCATCATTCCTTCTACCCAAACCGCTGCCCAAGTGATCACCAGACAGCAACGCCATGACCAGCTTGCATTTGAATGCACCGCTGTGTGTCACGATGGTTTGGGCCTCTGCTGTGGCGCCATCTACAGGCAACTGCTGGTATCCCTGCACCATATCTAATTTTGCAAAATCTTTTCCGGGGCCTAATGAATGTAGTAAATGCTGTACAATGGGTACAGGATAAGCACTTTGCTGTAAAGCTTTGTTTATTGTGCACTTGTAATCTGTGCAGATGCGGACAGACCCATCAGGATTGACAGGTGTCACTATAGGGGCCTCCCAGCGTGCGTGAGCTAATGGCTCTAGGATTCCTTGGCCAATCAATTGTCTAGTTCCAAATCAATTTTAGGGTGGAGAGCGAAAGGTACTCTCCTGGGGTTTAGCCTGATGGGGCTACATTGGGGTCCAAGTTAAAAGATATTGGAGTCCCCTCATACTTACCTAGACCAGTGACGAAGATGTCCTCGAATTCCTTAAGGAATTCCTCAGTGCTTTCATCTCATATGGCCTTGATTCCGGTCACTTCTAGGCCAAGAGCTTCAAACCAGTCAAGGCCTAGGAGGCTGCAGGTCTCCATTGATGACTGTCACTGGTAGCTGGCTAGCCTGTTTGAGCGCTGCCCAAGACATTATGGTCAAGGATGACCCAGTGTCAATCTCCATGTTGCATGGAGAGTCCTCAATGAGGACTGTGACTTTCAGCTTTTTTGGCCACTTTGTGCAGACTTGGCCTATGGAGGTGTGGTAGGTGACTCTGGTGTTGCCTTCTGTTCACCATGGTGGCAGCTACCATGTCCCTTGGTTGGGCCTCTGCTGGCGGTTAAGTATGCTTCTGGGCTTCCAGGTTGTAGCGGGGTGATCGCTTCTGCAGACCTTGGCAATGGGCCTCTTGCGTTCACAGCATTGACAGATGGCATCACGGAAATGGCAATGTGTTCTGAGGTGGTTTCCTCCACATCTGGCACAAGGCGGGAAACGCAGTTCAAACTTTTGCGCCAGCTTGGAGCGATCACTGCTCATGCAGTAGCTGTCATCTTCACTCTCTGAGCCGTCAGACTCTGTAGCCTTGCGATGCATGCCTGTGCTCTTCTGCGTGCTCTTTGGACTATTTTGGCAATGCAGGGTTTCTGTTGATTTAATTGAAGTCTCAATAGCCCTGGCTTCATCTAGGGCAATTTGGAGCGTAAGATTAGTTTTTGCTAATAATATCCTCTGCAGGCCAATGTCCCAAACACTGCATATAATGTGGTCAAGTAGTAGTTCAAGATTTCTAAACTCGCAGTACGCTGCGGCCTTTCTAAGTGCCACAACGTTTTCGTTGATGGGTTCCCTTTCTTTTTGGTTACGGATGTTGAATTCATACCTTCGGATGTATTTAGACAGTCTAGGAGCATAGTGTGTCCTCAGTGTCTGTTGTAGAACCGACCAAGCGACCGATTGGAGTGGTGTTGGCTCCAACAAATCCTTCGCCATCTCAAACACCTCTGGTCCACAGTAGCTCAGGAACATATTCTTTTTCTGGCCTTCAGAAAGGCCCATGAGGTCATTGGCTTCAAGGAAGCAATCGAACCTCATCATGTAGGATTCCCAGTGTTTGGTGGCTGGGTTGTTCAGAGTTGGCATTGTCATCTTGAGTTCCTGAGTGCATTTGAATTTGCTGCTCAAATATGGCTGCTCGATGCCACGTCATGCTCTGGGCTGGATTTACTTGCTGGATTGTCATGCTCTTTTTGTCTACCTAGTTGGCTTCCAATCCCATCTTCGTCACCAGTGTTAGATCGGGTGAATGAAGGCACACTCAGGCTTGAGAGTAACAAACAGCTCTTTATTAATAAAAGTCAACGCAATACAATCCAGCGAAGGTTCGGTCTGACAGCAGCCCTTTTATAGGGGGCTGTCAGACCCTTCAACCAATCAGATTGAATCTCTGTTCCCATCGGAACAGAGGACCTTGGTGTAAACCATTATCAATGTTTCTGGTATCTAACAATGGTCATGTGGCCAGCATGACTAAACACCGAAGGTGCATGGAACACTGTTACCTTCCCACCAAAGGTGGTCCCTATTTTTCTACTTGCATTTTAAGTACTTTCAAACTGCTAGGTTGGCAAAAGCTGGGACAAGTAACAGGAGCTCACTCTGTTACATGGCATTAGGGATTTGAACTGCCAAGACACTGAGCTTCTGATCGAGAAGCTCGGTGTCTTGGCCACTGAGTCACCGTGTCCCCTTATGGACATGTTAAATGGACAAAATTATAATGAACATGCAACTCTCATTGTAGATATGGTGGTGCAGTGATAAGAATGTAGTATTGCAGGCTAAGTTTGATTATTAAAAATAAAGTCTGGAAAGCTAAGGCTCAAAATGTGTTGAATATACAGGTGTTTATTAAAAGGCCGGCAACAGCCTATGCTGCTCTCTGATTGGCTGGGACGCAGCATAGCCTGTTGCTAGCCAGTTACCAGCCTCTGATTGGTTATGACAAGCTCCAACCTGATTGGTTTTCAATGTTCTGTCAGTTAAAGTTATGAGTATAAATACCCTGGCGCGTTACCGGGCGGGTTTGAATCGCTGTCATCTCTGTTTTAATAAAGATCTTGTTCTTCACATCCATGGCTCCTGCGTCTTCCCTCACGACACAAAAAAATGAACTGAGGTTTGCAACAAAAGCTAAAAACAACAACAACAACAAAAGCTTTTTAAACATGTATAAAAACATGCAACTACGTGGCATGGGGTCCCATATAATTTATCACTTTTGTGAATTTAAATTTGAAGAACATCCTTGAATAAAACCTGATGATGTCAGATTGTAAGGGTTTTCTTTCTTTTTATAATCTTATAACCCCAAATTTCTTATATGAGTTTTTCATACATATAGACTTTATTTCTAATCAGCAGCCAGGGTGACTCAGTGGACAGAATGCAGTATTGCAGGCTGACTCTGACCACTACCAGCATTTCAATTCTCACTGGCTCAAGGTTTACTCAGCTTTTCATCCTTCCAAGGTTAGTAAAATGAGAACACAGATAGTTGGGGGCAAGAAGCTGGCTTTGTAAACCACTTTGAGAGTGCTGTAAAGCACAATAACAGTAAATCTAAGTGCTATTGCCATCATTATTGCTGATGATGATCTAGGCTTTCTCTGTTTTTCAAATGTTTCTAGTTGTGGAAGAAGAAATAAATGTAAGCTGTCCCACCCTGGTGAGTCAGAAAAGAAAGACTCTTAGGCCTGTGGTTAGCCAAAGGTATACTTTATTAAAGTCAAATAGTTACAGAAGAAGCAAAGCTGAATCTCTGGTTTTCATGCCCAAAGTATATGCAGTGGTGGGATTCACACCATTTTGGGAGAACTTCTTGTTAACTTTCTGAGCAGTTTGGTGAATTGATTGTTGGAAGAAATCATTAGGACAGAGAACCAGTTGTTAAATTATTTGAATCCCACCACTGATTATGGTAGTTTTCCCTGTTCCCTTCCATCCCCTGATTATGAAGAAGTGTCCAACAATGTGTTAACAAATTGTTTGGGTAACAGTCTCTAATATATATAATATATATATATATATATATATATATATATATATATATATATATATATATATATATATATATATATATATATATATATATATATATATATAACACAATAAATGACTGATATCTGCTGGATCTGTTCCTATTCTTATTTGTGAAAATATTGGTAGAAAATAAACGTGGTGTCTTGAAAAACAGCATTATTTTTATCTCTACAAAGAAATATACATATTATATTGCAAATCTTCCTGGTGCTACTTTCATTGGCATTTGCTCATTAAAAAAATAGCTGAAGCCTCAGGCACTTAGTCTGATTCATTGCTTCAAGATTCTATGTTCTATTCTCCACTCCCAGAGTATCTATTCAAATCCTGGTGGTATTCAAGATACAAATTTGCACTCAGATGATCTTCAAGTAGAAAATGATAGATTTTCTATTTAGATGCATTCTCAGATATAATCCTTGGATTAATCCTTAGATGAAGTATTGGAATATATATACACTTTCCTATGGAGTATAGGAAATAGAAGATAAAACAACTGCATAATAACGAAAGCATGAAGATGTTTCTTCTAATGTTTTTGATGCACGAAGTAGTTACTCTGAGCTGTCCTGCAAATGATGCTTTCCTTGTTCCACATGAGTGGTACCAGCCTGGACACTTCACTATTGGTGGGATGGCATCTCACATCGTTTACCACTTTTATGAAATGAAATTTGATGAAAACCCTGCTATAACATCTTATGAGGCACCAATGTAAGTCATTTTTCTTTGCTATTTAATCTTAGCCAATCTCAACAATTCTTCATATGAGTCAAAGCTGTTTGTGCACAAATCTTTTTTTAATGTAATATATGCTTTATGTGTCTTTCAAAGGTATCTGGTTCTAACCGAATGAATATTTTTCTTAACATTTTTTAAAAAGATGTTTGCTCATCTTGTTGAACATCTACTGAGGTTAAGGTAATTTTAAAATGTTTGGCATTATCTCTCCTAACCAAACCTACATACAATAAATGAGTGACACCCAATTAATATATTCATGTAACATTTTCTGAAAGTCTTGTAGAAAATACAGTATTTTGAAAAAAAAAAGTCACTACTTGTATTTGTTGCAGTATATATTTTTTAGTTTAGTTTTTTTTTAGTTTTATTAAACATTTATAGGCCGCCCATTTCCCTGAGGGGACTCAGGGCAGCTTACAATAATAGGGGAGGGGAGTGCAGTCATGGAAATATTGTGCAAAATTGTAAATTTGAATTGTAGAAATTATGAATAAAGCAGAATATTTGTAGCTCATGGTTGAAATGAGGGATCTTTGGTGCTCTCTGAGATTGGTTATTTTCTTGCAGATATCTCATTATCCAAACTAGATAACATCCTCAGTGCTGGGCAATGATAATGTTACTTACTTTGGTAATGAAATGTTTGCAAGAAAGCTATCAAGCTCAGAGAGCACCAAGGATACCTCCGTAGAAATTATTAAGATTTTTAGAAAAATGATTAACTTTTTACTACTGTCAGAGAAACAATGGTTTGTTATTCATAAAGAAATGATGAGAATTGTCAACTTACTTTTTCAACTGGGTATTTAAAATATTTGCAGTGTAATCACCAAGTTCCATCAACATATCCTTGCCTTGGCTTTTGCTGTGAAGGAGATCACTGAGGATCCCCAGATCTTACCTAACATCACTCTTGGGTTCCACATCTATGACAGTTACCTCCATGCAAGGATGACCTATCGCACCACTCTGGACCTACTTTTCAAATCCAAAGAATTTCTCCCTAACTATAAATGTGATAGCCAGAAGAATCTCATGGCTATCATTGGAGGATTGGATTTTGATACATCATCTTATATAGGTGAACTTATAGGTTTCTTCAAGATTCCACAAGTAAGCTGTGATGGGATTGAGGAGAACAATTTTATATTTTGCTTTTGTTATGGAATATATAATGAGCAACAAGGATTAGGTTTAGGTTTGTGTTAAGATGATATGCATGGTTTATGGTTTACTAATTAGAATTCTTTTCTGAATCTATAATGCCAAATACCAATGCCAAATTCAGGAAGTAAGTAAGCAGAGTATTCCATACTTAAGGGAAATTGATATAGTACTTTTGTGCCTATTGAAACAATTGTACTCTGAAGTTCATTCATTCATTCATTCATTCATTCATTCATTCGTTCATTTGTTCATTTGTTCATTCATTCATTCATTCATTCATTCATTCATTCATTCATTCAAGCATGTATTAGATGACATATATGTATAAACATGATTTTGAATACATGAAATGGATGTGAATAAAAAGGAACATTAGGACAGGGGCAGTAGCCACATTGGTGCACTTATGCACGCCCCTTACAGACCTCTTAGGAATGGGGTGGGGTTGACAGTTGACAGTCTAAGGTTAAAGTTCTTTCTATATTAATATTTAGAAGAAGTCTAAGGAAAATGTTCCCTGAATTAATTTAATAAGAAAACTAGATGAGAAAAATATATTTGATTTAACATTTCAACAGAATACTATTATACTTTCTTATAGCTGACATATGGTTCATTAGCCCAAGATGTATTTGAGGCCAGTAAGCTCTCTTCACTTTATTTCATGGTCCCAAAAGAAGACCATCAGTACATTGGGATTATCCAACTGCTTCACCATTTCAAATGGACATGGATTGGGATTTTTGCTGTTGATAACAACAATGGAGAAAATTTCTTACGTAGAATGCAGCCCTTGCTTTCAGAGAATGGAATCTGCTCTTCATTCATAGAAAGACTTTCACAACTAATTCATGTGGAAGACTTCCCAGGAGTTTATCAAACAGTCTCTGCTATCTCCATTAACATGATGAATAGCAAAGTGAATGCATTTCTGGTCTATGGAGAATCCTGGGCAATTATGTGGCTAAGATTTGTCACATTTGTGGTAGATCCTGAAAGCAAGGAAACTGCATTGTTTAAAAAGGTGTGGATCATGACTGCACAGATTGATTTCATATTATCAGGATTTCAAGTCAGTTGGGATCTCCAGATGTTCCATGGGGCTATTTCCTTCACTGTTCATTCAACAGCTGTTGTAGGTTTCAAGGAATTTCTTCAGACCATCAATCCTCTTTCAGTCTTCAGAGATGGGTTTTTGCAGGATGTTTGGGAACAATCATTTGATTGTACATTTCCAAAACCAGAATTACAAAAAATGCATAGTACACAGTGCTCTGGGCAGAAGAAGCTGGAGGATCTTCCTGGGCCTGTGTTTGAAATAGAAATGACTGGTCAAAGCTACAGTATCTACAATGCTGTTTATGCTGTGGCTCATGCTTTGCAGGCTCTGTACACATTACATTTCAATGGAAAAGAAGCTATGATGGCTAAAAAATCTGATCCATCAGATCTCCAGGCCTATCAGGTATTCTCTCTGCTTTTATTTCAATGAGCAGTTTGATGTAGAAGTATCTTTTGAACCCATTGTGGAAAGTCTTAATATTTTCTATGTGTGGAATCAAGTTAAGTATGAGAAACAATCTAGAAATAAGGGTGAAATTCCTCCAAGTGCGAATAATTAAGTAATTAGTGGAAACTTTGCCCCTAGAAGTTGTGGAGACTCCAACACTGCAGAGTTTTTACTAAGTGATTAGTCAGTGATTTGTCTAAAATGGTATTAAGTCTCCTCCTTGAGCAGTGTATTGGAGTAATAGACTCCCAAGGTACCTTCCAACTCTGTTATTCTTCTTCTTTGTAAAATAGATTCAGAAAAACTAGTTTCTGTTTTTCTATTTTCCATTATTCTGATCATTGAGAAATTACTATATAAATGACAACAGAATAACAGATTTGGAAAGGACCTTTCATACAAAGGGTTGTCCAATCTTTTTTTCAAAACCTCCAGTGTTGGAGCACCCACAACTTCTGGAGGTAAACCACTCATTAATTGTTGTCAGGAAATCTCTTCTTGGATCCAACTTGGTTCTCTTCTTGATTAGCTTCCATCAATTTCTTCTCATCCTGCCTTCAGGTTCTTTGGAGAACAAGTTGACTCCTTCTTCTTTGTGACAGTTCCTTAGATATTGGAAGATTGCTATCATGTCACCTCTAGTCCTTCTTTTCATTGAACTAGACATTTGTACAACCAGTCTTTGTTATACTGTATTTTCCGGAGTATAAGACACACCTTTCCCCCCAAAAAAGTGGGTGAAAATTTGGGTGCATCTTATACACTGAATGTACCCACTGACCCCAACCCTTTGGCCTCTGCCTATAGAATGTTAAAATTATTAGACTTATTTTTAAAGACTTCTTTATTGTTGTTCTAGACAACTTAACAAAATGAAGACGCTTTTTAAAATAAATGCTTGATCTGAAGAGGTCCAGTGCTATTGTATCTTCTTTGAATAGCAGAGAATAACGTATACTTCCTGAAAGCCACATCAAGTTTAACAGCATCTGTATAAGTACAGTCTGAAATGTAACACCACTAACAGTCTATATTGTCTGTACTGTTTGCTATTTGCTGCAGGAAAGCAAATTGCTGGGGAGCAGATTTTTTCCCTTGTTTTCCTCCTCCAAAATCTAGGTCTGTGTCTTATACTTTGGAGCATCTTATACTCTGAAAAATACAGTAATGCCATTTTGAGTAATCCTATTTTCATTCTGCTTTAGTTCTTTTTTGTGTTTCCTTAAAATAATATCAAGTTAATAATAGAGTGGCTATGTACTGTGCATTTAAATGAAATATCAATTATTAAATTTCTAAGTGTACAAATTTAATAATGGTTATAGGAATCGGAAGAATGAGTCAATGAAACTTGAATATGGTGTTCTCCGCTCCACTACATTGTATTCAACTCCCTTTCTCTTCCATTCTTTTTCAAGTAGCTCCATTCATTTCTTCAAGGTATCTCTTTTAACAATTCAGCTGGGGAGAGAGTGTTCCTGAATGAGAAAGGGGAAGCAACAGGTGGATTTGACATTACCAATTTCATCACATTTCCAAACAGATCCTTTCAGAGAGTTAGAGTTGGAAAGATGGATCTCCAGGCTCCAAAAGGGATGGAATTATTCATTGATGAAGATATGATTGTCTGGAATCCAACTTTTAACCTGGTATTGAATTATTGAATCAGCTAGGCTTAATCCATTTCGATCTGATATTGAACGTAATCTGTTTAGAAATTTGATTTCTGGGTTCTTTTAAAAAAATAAACAATGGCATATTCCTTTCAAATATTGTTGATGATTAGGCATTCCTCAAATTGACAATATGATATTACAATGTAAAAGGCATGTTTGCATTTTTAGTTTGGATTTGAATCAGAAATCACTAGAGTGATTTTTCACTTTTCCATGAGATTGTCACTATGTTCAATTATTTACACCCCCTGAACTTCAAACAGGATCTTTCCTAAATCACTGCAATTTCCCCATCTTTTTAAGTTGATGAGGTTGAAAAATTGAACCAATTTTTGCAATCTTCTTTGCTCATCACAGGTTCTTCCATTTTCCCGATGCAATGACCCATGCTTCCCTGGATCCTGGAAAAAAGGGATTGAAGGGGATCAGTTCTGCTGCTATGACTGTGTTCCATGCCCAGAAGGGAAGATTTCAGATCAAAACGGTAGGGTAGGAATTCTACCATTTTTCATTAGACTTTAATATGCCAGTTTAGGATGCAAAAAAATAACAAAGTAATTTCTAATAACTGGAATGCCTGGATGACAAATTCCTTGATTTTATTTCCAGAAATGGATGATTGCTTTGAATGTTCCGAAGATCATTATCCAAATAAAGAAAAGAATGGATGTATCCTGAAACCGGTGGTGTTTATAAAATTTGAAGAAATCTTAGGAATTGGTTTAGCTTCAGCAGCTCTTTGTTTTTTCTCCCTGACATCTTGGGTACTTGGAACTTTTATTAAGCACAGGGATACTCCCATTGTCAAAGCCAACAATAGGTTCCTCACCTATATCCTCCTTGTATCTCTTCAGCTCTGTTTTCTCTCCTCTTTATTCTTCCTTAGCCAACCTGAAAAGGTCATCTGCCTTCTCCAACAACCAATTTTTGGCATCACCTTCTCAGTGTCTCTTTCCAGTGTATTGGCAAAAACTGTTACTGTGGTTGTGGCTTTCATGGCCACTAAACCTGGTTCTCCAATGAGGAAATGGGTGGAGAAAAGATTGTCCTTTTCTATTGTCCTGTCCTGTTCTCTTGTCCAAGTATCTATTTGTATTCTTTGGTTGTTGACATCTCCTCCATTCCCTGAGTTGGACATGCACTCAGAGTTCCCTGAAATGATTTTACAATGCAACGAGGGGTCACCCTTCTTCTTCTACTGTGTCTTGGGCTACATGGGTATCTTGGCCATTGCCAGCTTTATTGTGGCTTTTTTTGCCCATAAATTACCCGACAGCTTTAATGAAGCCAAGTTCATCACCTTCAGCATGTTGGCCTTTTGCAGTGTGTGGATCTCCTTCTTTCCAGCCTATCTGAGCACAAAAGGCAAAGCCATGGTAGCTGTGGAGGTCTTCTCCATCTTGGCCTCCAGTGCTTCATTACTAGGATGCATATTCTTACCAAAGTGCTACATCATTGTTTTACGGCCTGAGCTAAACCACAGGGAACAACTCAGAAAGAGGAATTAGTACATCATGTTATATTTCTACCTCAGAGAAATTGCTGTAAAAAGAAATAGAAAGAATGCTGTCTATAGGAAACTTGTATAAAACTATAGGAACATAGAAATTTTTATTTCTGTTAAAGAACAATTTGTGTATGATATTTATGATCATTAAGATTTATTGTGATTGCCCATTCCAAAAGAATTTTCATGTTGCTGTATTTTCAGCCTTTTCGAAGGTTCTTTAACCAAATCCTTTCTCCTTTTCAACACATCTATTGACCTAGATTTTGGTCATCTAGCTTTCTTATCACTTTCTGCTGATGATCCATTGAATAGATTCTTCTGCATATACTTTAAGCAATGAATCAGGTTATTTGAACATTCATGTATGTACCTGTTTTTTTTTTTCTGCCTGAGATTAATCTCTGCTCCCAAATTTATTTACTGGGTGGCGAAGTTAGATTTGAATGCTAGGCTCCATTGCCTCTTTTCTCCTTTATCCACTCCATCAACTAAATATCTGTAGTGAATACAGAAACCCTGCATGTTAGTTTATGGGATTTTCACTTCTGTTGTGTTCATGAGTGACAATAAAATGAAAACTGATTCTGAAAATGAGAAAGGGATGGGGGAGAGAGAAGTCAAAGAAATAAAAAAATTCAAGAAGAGCTTTTCTCTCTTTTGAAATTTTGAGGAGTAAATGACCACAGATTTTACTATGGAGTTAAAGCTTTGCTGGACTTGGTTCACAGAGGGTTTGAAACCTACAATAAAGATCTAAGGCTGCAGGCATTTCCAAATAGAAGAAAAAATGTATTTCCTGCTCATGGCTAACTGAAGTAAAAATGTCACCCATCATTTTGGAAACAATAGAGGTGTCTCCCTCCCTACTCTAAGGATCTGGAAAGAAACCATTCAAAACTTCTTAATATGAGAGAATACCAAAATATCTATGCCTCTTAACACTATGCAAAGGAAGGTAAACTGCATGTATCATTCATTGTAAAAAAATAAATAAAAACAATTAAAAAAAATCAAGTGTATTTTGTATTGTAAATAACCCTCTCTACATTTTATTAGCAATTTTAAAAAGCATTTAAACAATGGCCACTTATTCTCTCATCAAAAACAAAGCAATCATCCTCTACAGGAGATATTTTCTGAACTAGGCAAAAACATCAAAGACTGCATAGAAGGCTATTTCAATTCAACAACAATCCATGTATCTTGAACCCCAGGTGGATTGGCAGAAAGATAATAACTGCGGTGTGTCAGAGTCATAGCTACAGGTTTCCTCCCTCTCTTCTCCTCTGCCAGAGTATCTGTTCAAACCCTGATGCTATTCGAAACATGAATTTGCACTCTCATGGATCTCCAAATACCCAAAGGTGGATATTCTGATTGGGTGCATTGAATGAATCAATCAATCAAACAAACAAACCTTGAATGAGGTTTCTTTAAGTTATGGATCCAATGTTATTTCTATCTCCTACCCTAATATTCTACTCCACCATTTCCTGCTCCTCTTCCTTCTTTAATGAGATGCCAATGCTGACTTTTTTTTTGTACATCACCTAATTATTGCCACATGAAAAAGGAATGGATTGATATTAAATTATTATCTGCCCAAATGATATCAAGCAGGAGGTTGTAAGCTATCTAAATAAAAATATATTGAAAAAATAGTTTTTGTAATAGAAATCCAACAATAATTTAGTAATAATATCAGCAATTCAGAATTTATCCCTCATTCTAATTCAATCATGCTATACATTTTAACTATTTCTGAACTACATTGCTTAAAACTAAGAGTTACATACATGAAATCATCAACTAGTTCCTTTGATGGATTTCTTGTGAATGTTACTTTTTCAGACATAATTTAAATTAGACAGGAAATGCCCACCATGACCAAATCTTCTGAATGATATTGCTTGTGCTGAATAAGAAGCTGTTTTCCTACAGAACATTTGCCAAGAGATGTATCAGATTCTACATACAAGGACAATATTGTATAGTTGCAAAGAATAACATCTTACAGACCAACCCATCTCTCACCCATCTGTTCATTCAATTAGTCATTTGAAGTAAGACAATCTAATACACATTATTCCATAAGGTTACTTAAAAGTCAGAGATGTGTTTTAAAAATCATAATCAAAGGTCTTTGTTCTCCAGCTGCACCCTGGGGAGGGAAGAATATTATATTTTTATTGCTATTGAAATACATTGCTCTTAATATTTTCTATAACTACAAGATTGAAAATAATAATGCATAATTTATAATAATTGTACAGATCAAGACATGCTCAATTTTATAAACCAATTTGTGACATGCAGGGAATTGTACTGTGTGGAATTAAGGACAAAATAACAGTGGCAGTAGGATCAAAAGAACAAAATGATATAAATAAAGAATGTTGTTCTCCTGTATCTGGTTTTTTTTTCCAAGTGAGAAAACAGTTGAATTCAAATAGAAATTTCAATCATTTATTAAACAACAAATAAAATTCAATTGTTTTAAATGAAATTTAGATCTCACTGTTAAGGAGAATCTTTCCCTTCAGATATTCTACAATAAAAGAATCAATGTAGGGGTATTGCATGCATTTCATATGCCTATCCAGTCAGTGTGCTTATTTGGGGAAAACCTAAAGGCATTTTTCCAAGAGGCAACTGGTTGTTGTTTTTTCCTTGAAAATGTTTCAGTTCTCATCCAAGAAGCTTCTTCAGTTCAGAAGTCTTGGTAGTGCTTTCATTGGTCTTGCTGGTTCCTTGATTAAGCTGTTAGCTAGTTTTTCTTCATTATTAATTCCTTGATTAGTATATTGTTTACTTGATTGTTGGTCTAGTGTTAATCGTGGTGTTAATCTCTGCTCATCAGGATGTTGATTGCTGGTAAGGAAGTGTTTTGATCTTTTTGTTTCCAATTTGGTTTTTTGAAAATTATCTCTTTTGAATGATATATCAATATTGTTAACTCTATGTTTGTATTTGGGCTTAGCTTGGTCTCTGATGCTGACAGCTTCACATCTGAAACTATGGTTAAGTCACTCCATTTGTTACAAAATGAAGGCATTTTCATCCTAAGTTCTTACTGCTAGTTGCTGTTCATGGATGTGCTCTGCTAATCTTCTGCTTCTTGGTTTTAAATAGTGGCTATTACCATCCTTACACTGTGTGTTGTAGATGATTCCTTTTTCTCCTTCTGGAGCTACTGAATTGTTGCTTTACTTAGGCTGTTTTAAGTGGTACAGTGGCTCAGTGGCTAAGATATGCGGTTGTCGATCAGAAAGGTCGGCAGTTCAGCAGTTCAAATACCTAGCGCCATGTAACTGAGTGAGCTCCCATTACTTGTCCCAGCTTCTGCCAACCTACCATTTTGAAAATGCAAGTAGCAAAATAGGGACCACTTCAGTGGAAAGGTAACAACGTTCTGTGTGCCTTAAGTGTTTAGTCATGCCGGCTAAATGACCATGGAGATGACTTTGGACAGTGCTGGCTCTTCGGCTTTGAAACAGAGATGAGCACCACCCCCTAGAGTCAGGAATGACTAGCACACATGTGCAAGGGAAACCTTTATCTTTACCATTAGGTTGTTTTGGATTTATTGGTTTAATGCTGTGGTGCATTCCTTGTCATTTATTAATGTAAGTTAATAAATTGCATTAGTTATTCATTTTATGACATTTACCTTTTCAAGCAGATGAAATTATGTAAATTTCAATAAAATTGCTAATCCTAATCCTAGCTATAATTGCATGTGTAACCTCATTTTGATCTTCTCAGTTTCCTTTTAGAAGTTTACCTATTGCCAAAAGTGTTATTTCCCAACTTCCCTGTCTTTTCTTCTATTTTGGGAGTGTTTAATTTTTTTAAAAAGTAGAACAAAATGGCAAAAATTAGGTTCAATTTTTATTTCTCATATTTCTTGTTCTTCTTTTTGCTTTATATATATATTTAGCTTCTAACTCATGGCTTTCCTATGGACTCTCTTTTCTGTGACAGCCTTCAATACCTCTTTTAGCAGCTACCATATTTCTTTATTTCTCACAAAAAAGCCCACAATCTGATATGTAAAGGAACCATTCTATAAAAACTATATTCCATATTTTATGCCTAAAGAATCAGATTTATTTCTTTACCAGCTGTTCCTTTCTGTTCAAATCAGGCCTCAGAACAATAATGTAGCATTTTGGGGCAAAGATACAGCCCAGTAAACCAGCAGCAGAAGCCAAAATGGAGAAGATCTCCACAGCCACCATATACTTCCCTTTGGTGCTCAAATGGGTGGGAAGAAATGATATCCAGACACTGCAAAAGACCAACATGCTGAAGGTGATAAATTTGGCTTCATTGAAACTATCAGGAAGCTTCCTAGCATTGAAAGCTACTATGAAACTGATAGAAGTCAAGAAACCCATAAAACCAAGGGCAATATAAAACATGATGGCTGAACCCTCGTTGCATTCTAGGACAATTTCTTCAGCCATAGAATGAATGTCTGAATAGGGGAATGGGGGAGAAGTTGCCAGCCACACACTACTAATGGTGCCTTGCACTAAGGAGCAAGAAAGAACAACAATATTGGCCAGCCTTTTCCCCACCCACTTCCTCATTTTGGAGCCTGGCTTGGTGGCCATGAAAGCAAGAACCACTATAATTGTTTTGCCCAAAATACAAGAAAGGGCTACAGAGAAGATGGTGCCAAAAGCAGTTTGTCGCAAGAGACATTTCACTTGGTCAGGTTTCCCAATGAAAAGCAAAATGCAAAGGAAGGAGAGGAAGAGGGCAATGAGAAGAATGTAGGTAAGGTTCTTATTGTTGGCTTTGACAATTGCAGTGTCCTGGTGTTTAATGAAGATATGCAGCACCCAAGCTGAGATAAAAGAAAAGAAGAAAGCAATAATTGTTAAACTAATTCCCAGAGATTCATTGTAAGACAAAAATGTGATGCGTTTTGGAACACAAAGATTGTGAGCTTTGTTTGGATATTGATCTTCTGAACATGGGAAGCAGTCATCTGCATCTGAAAAAGAAATTATTGCATTCATTTATAAATTTTATTTCTGTCCTATAAAGAAGAGGATCATAATTAAGGCAGATCTACCATTAAGGGCCTTTTGACTTTTCTTTATTACTACCCATTATGTTACTCATTCCAAGAAACCGCACAGCACCACTTAAAATCAGGCAGAATCTTTCTTAAATCTGTCAAGGATGAAACTTTGGCAATAACGTCCCTCTGTGTTTCAACTTGCCATTAAAGTGAGGGGAGAGGTGTTGCTTTCAAATTGGTTAGATAAAGAAAACTTCTATGATTCCACTAAGGACTGTGAGAGCCTGGAAACCTTAGATGGACATCCTAAAAGATGTAGAGTTTGAAGCAGATGGTTCCCATAACAAATATAACTTATGCAGTATGGAGTACATGAGAACCTGGGGGTTTGGAGGGGGGGAAGATTGTGGTTTAATTCTATGAACTGGTGTTTGGGAATCTCAGAGTTAATATTGCCTTGACAGTATATTTAATAAAAAGTAATATTTTTGGAAATGGAAATGATCCTGGAGTTCCATTTGAATTCAGGAGCTGGATGTTGATAAAATCTATAGTTCACTGGCAATTTAAGGAAAAAAAATTATCTCCGTGTTATTTATTTGTTGGTTTGGTTTATTAGTTTTCTATGATTAAGGAACCATTACACATAGATAACTTTTAAAGATTGCAAAAAAAAAAAAAAAATCAGTTCAAGCTTAATTTTCTCTATGCTTCCAAGAATATTTTTTCTTCTTAGATTAGGGTTAACTAACTCAGATATCCCTTTAGTATTTATTTAAATCTTCTAAACTGGAAATCTCCAAAATGATAAAAGTTTGATTCCAGCCAGCATTGATAATCTCTTTATTTTCATAGAGACCATAGGTGAAAGATTTAGTTTGTCATCTGATTTATCTTTCCCAAAGTAAAAAAATGGCATGATATTTGAATAGATTGATTAATCAAAATATCTCCTGAATTATGGACATTTTTTTAAGAGATGGTAAACTACTGTTTATAATTAACAAGTAATAAAAAATAGATCTAAGAACATTGGAATTGTTACCTGTCTTGGTTGAAATTTTCCTTTCTGGACATTTAAGGCAATCATAACAACAAAATGGCCTTCCTTCTTTTTTTATTTTGCTGATAAGCAAACCTGATAAGCATTGAGGATTGCACATAGAAAATGGTTGTACCTATTCGACATTCAGAAAAAAAATATGAGAAATTTTTACTTAACATTTCAGGAATTTTTGCATCTGAAGAATTGGACTTCATTAGTATTTTAATCTTGTAAAATAATTGCATTCATGTGTGGCATAAATATTTTTTTTCAACTGGACATATAACATTTAAAAAATCATCAAAGTATTCATGTAACATCTTTTGGAACTAAAAAAAAAATACCCTAAGTTACCTTAAAACAGACATTCATTTGAAGTTTTGGACAATTCTGGATGCTGTTGCAATATTTTAAGTTTGAGCAAATATTCTTGAAATTCTAGACTAATATGCATAATTAAAGAAGGCGGAAAGAGTCCATATGGTTGGAATAAAACAGCCATAAATAACCAAGTGACAGGAAGGGATTGAATATGAGAATAAAGGTAAAGGTTCCCCTTGCACATATGTGATAGTCGTTCCTGACTCTAGGGGGCAGTGCTCAACTCCATTTCAAAGCCGAAGAGCCAACACTGTCCAAAGACGTATCAGTGGTCATGTGGCCGGCATGACTAAAAGTTGAAGGCACATGGAATGCTGTCAGCTTCCCACCAAAGGTGATCCCTATTTTTCTACTGTGCATTTTTATATACTTTCAAACTGCTAGGTTGGCAGAAGCTGGGATGAGTAATAGGAACTCACTCCATTACACGACTGTAGGGATTCGAACCGCCCAACTGCCGACCTTTCTGATCAACAAGCTCAGCATCTTAGCCACTGAGTCACCATGTCCCAAATGAATATGAGAATATGAGAATGAGAATAGCTCTATTGTAAAATCTGTTATTCATGTATCAGCCTGATGTCCTTCATCACAATTTGTAGCAGGACAAATAGAATTCTCAGAAAGGAATATCTTTAGCCAGTTTATTTGCCAGTTATGACTCATCCATAATGAAATAACATCATAAAAGGCTTGAACTGATTGAAGTTCTTTATCCCTCAGCTCAGTGGTGGGATTCAATTTTTTTTTTACTACTGGTTCTGTGGGTGTGGCTTGGTGAGCATGGTATGGCTTAGTGGGTGTGGCTTGGTGGGTATGGCAGGGAAAGAATACTGAAAAATCCCCATTCCCTCCTGATCAGCTGGGATTTGGGAGGCAGAAAATAGATGGGGATGGGGCCAGTCAGAGGTGTTATTTACCTGTTCCCTGAACTACTCAAAATTTCTGCTACCAGTTCTCCAGAACTGGTAGATCCTGTAGATGTGTCCTTGTTTCCTCATTGATCCACAGAAATTTGAAAACATTTGATCAATGTTCTCCATGAATGCTAAGGGCTGGAGTGTTGCATTCATGCAAAGGGGCTCACACTGAAAGCCCTTGTGCTATCATGCCAATACAGGAAGAGTGTGCCTGAAATTTCCGAACAAACTGTTTGATTCTTGAACCAGTAAGTGAAAATAAAATGAACAATAGATATTTATTCCCTATGGTTCAATTTTGGTGCCAAAACTACCTGGTTAAACATGTTGGGCCAAATTATTTCCTCTGCAGAAATAGTAAGAACATTTTCGCCGGAAGCCACTGGAGCTATGTTTCCAATTTTGATTCTATGAAACGATTGGTTGGGGAATGTGACCCAGTTGATAACATCAAATCCAGTTGCTAGCTCTCCTCTTTCATCAAAGGAAATCATTTCTCCAGCGCTGTTGTTAAATGAAATAGTTCTCAGATACCAATGGAACTGAATGGGAATCATTGAGAAAAAGTTTTAAGCATTGGAAATAATGAGCATGAATGAATGAAAGAACTTTCATATGTGATCCTTTTGAGGCAGACCAATCAGCAAATGTTGTACAAAGAATCTATTTTTATTGTTATAGGGTATGACAACAGACACCTGAAAGCCCAGTAAACTTTCCCTCTAAACAGAAGTGTCATTTGCTCATTTGCTTCCTATTAATACTCCTTCTGCTGACCTTTGCATCTTGTCCCAATGGTATCCCTGCATTCGTCTACAGTATTTTTAGAATTCCTCTCACATTCTCATCATGCAGGAAGGAACATTAGCATCTATGCCTGTGATGGTGAACCTATGGCACACATGTCAGAAGTGGCATGCAGAGCCATCTCTCTGGGCATGCCAGCCATCGCCCTTTGATCTTCCCGGTTGCACATGCACATGTATGCAGGCCAGCTGGTTTTCGCATGTGGGAACACCGGAAACCAGAAGCACAGCTTCCTTGCACTTGCATGCGCACCGGGGAAATGCTCTTCTGGTTTCCAGTGCTCCCGTGTATATGTACTTGGGGAGATGCTCTTCCGATTTCTGGTGCTCACACACATATGCTCCCATTTTGGCACTTGGTGCTAAAAGGTTTTGCCAACACTGATCTATTCAATCACATAACATTTTTGTGATATCCTGGGTTCCAGTCTATTGCTCTGCAGCTATATGGTGTATTAAAATGTCTTGCATATGAGGAACAGACAAAAAACAATTTTGCTCCTTGTGATCTGCCTGTTAATCAGTATGCAATGCCATTCTTTCTTTCTTTTCTTACGCATCTCATACCCTTCTTCTCACTCTGGAATCATAATATAGAACCAGAAGCAAATATTGCATTTTGTAATATGTATTCAGTCATGTGAAAAAGCAAGGACATTCTTTTAGGTTCTATAGCTTCACACATCAGGACATATTAGAAATTATCAATTCCTTAGCAATTCTAAAAAATAGATAAATACGACCTCAGATGAACCTCACTTATTTTATTTTTTTAAAGGCAAAATGGAGAAGCCATGTGTGAAAAAATAAGTATATCTTATTATTCAATCAGTAGACACCTTTAGCAGCAATAACTGAAATACTCATTTTCTGTATGATTTTATCAGTCTTTGATATAATTGTGCAGGATTTTTAGCTTACTCTTCTTTATTGCTTCAGTTCATTAAGGCTAGCACAGGGGTGGGAAGGTGGGACCAACTTATCACCGGAAGTACCAGTCTGAGCAAACTGGTCCAAACTGCCTGAATCCCACCCCTGCATAAGATCTCCTTTTTGAACATGGGCTTGACTAAAAGACCTTCAAGATCTGGTGAAGCTCAGTTCTGATTCTGATTTCTTTACACACAGTTCTCTTGATATCCCACCACTGCATCTCAATCAGGTTGTGGTCTGGACTTTGAAGGGACCATTGCAATGGCTTGATTCAATTCCCACTCGCCCATTCTGTTGTAGATTTGCTGGTGTGCTTGGAATCATTGTCCTGTTCCATGACACAATGTCGGGCATGCTTTAGCTGTGAGACAGATGGCTTTACATTTGATTCTAGAATACTTTGATATATAGAAAATTCACAGTCAACTTGCATGGTAGTTGCTGATTTTGTGGATTGAAAGGAAGCCCAATTCTTGACAGCTTCACCACCATGCTTGATGATTGGTATGAGATGTTTGGCCTGTGTCTGTTTTTTTGCCAAATGTGGCATTGTGCATGATGGCCAAACATCCTCACTTTCATCTCATTTGTCTAAAGGAGAGTGTTCCAGAAATCTGGTTATTTATTTGGCTGCAATTTCGCAAATAGAAGCCTTGTTGTCATGCTTTAAAAAAAAAAAAAGAGCAGAGGCTTTCTCCTGGCAATCGTTACAATAAATCCATTTTTCATTCTTTTTTAAATTGTACTGTCATGAACTCCCAACATTTCACATGCTAACTAAGGTTTGTAGAGTCTGAGATATAATTCTTGGATTTTTCTTTTTGGCACAGCTTTCCATTCTTTTGAGGTCAGTAAAATAAGGATCCAGATTATTGGGGGCATATGCTGCCATTGTAAACCACTCAGAGAGTGCTGTAGAAAACTATGGGGTAGTATATATGCCTAGGTGTTGGTACTATTGTTAAAATGGAATACTTCCAGCCATTCTGTTAGTAGTCTTATTTAGAAGAAACATTTGCATACTGAGATTCAGGGATTGTATAGGAATGCTTGATAAAACCACTACAAGCTTATACCATTATGTATCAATTTGTCTATTAAAGAATCCCATTCATGTGGAAACTGATTTCCCCACATCACTGCCCTCTGTCATCAGTCTTGTCTTTCTCCTAAATATCATTTTCCTCTTGAATTAACATTTGATATTGCCTCCTTCTCAGCATTATTGCATCCCACATTTAGTGTTACCCTGAATTAATAAAAGTTACTCTCCTTTGAATTTCTGATGTATCGCTTTGATCTCATCAGCTATACAACTCCAAAATACTAGCTGAACACTGTTACACAATAGTCATTCAAATAAAAATATTTACATACATTTCATTTTTACCTGCCATGATTGTTGATTGTGAGTCCTGAGTTCCCAAGCATTTCCTCTTTTTCTGCTCTGAGATGAAAGCATGGCTTGCAGAGCATGGGCCACTGCATAGGCGGCATTGTAAATGCTATAACTTTGCCCAGTTATACTAGTTTCAAATAGACATTTGGGAAGGGTTTCCAGTGACTCCACACCAGTGCACCGATTGCCACTGTCCTCATCTAACCCAGCATTTGGGAAGGAACATTCAAATGCATGTTCCCAAAACAATCTTGTCAAGCTGTCCTCTTCTTCTGAAGAGGGCTTTCTCATCTGAATGAATTTCTTAAACCCTAGTATTTCCTTTGAGGAGACTGCCAACGATAGGGCACCATGGATGAAGTCCATGCCTCTGGTTCTTTGAAAGGGGATTGATGTGAATTCCATCTGTGCTGGCATTATCCAAACTTTATCTTTTCTCTCCATTGGCATGTCCACATATTCTGAAATGTAGGGCAACATTCTAAGGACAGTCATGTCCTCATTCTCACAATATACAATCACAACATTGGCAGTACTTTTCATAATAACCTCATATATCATAAAACAGCCATTAAGTTGATTTTCAATGTCATTGGTAACAGTTTCCCTTGGCATTTCTTCTATGAAGTCAAAACAGATGCCTTTCTTAGAAAACATATCAAGCCTATTTTTTTTATAAAACTCTTCCCTCTTTCAGGATTTAGTATAATGAGACCAATCCATTTCCATTCAAAGCGAAGCAATAATTGGATGATTCCCATAATCTGAAGATCTTCATTGGGAAATAATTGATGGAAGAAAGCAGCTTGTATATTATCATCCATCTCTGGAGCTGAACCATATATGAGCTAAGAAAAATGAAGAAACTGGATGATATATTTCCAATTAAAAGTACATGTATCTATTGTTAAGGAAGTGTATTGATACAAATATTAATATAAAATATAAAATGATATGCTCCATTTTATATCCATGTCCCTACATAAAAAGGAGTATCTGTACAATATGTTTGGGGTAGATCTACTGTACATTTTATTATACATAGAGTGAGTTCTTGGATGAGTTTATTGCAGAGTCATTTTCATTTCATTTATCACTATATAGAACCATTAAGCACAAACCACAAATAATCATATAAATATGTGAATGTTCAAATTGACTTCTTTCTTTCTGGTATAATTCTTACTTGAGGAACCTTGTAAATGCTCAGAATATTTGACATGAACTGACCAACATAAGCATTGTGTCCTGCAATCACTGATATTACATTGTCTTTGAGGTCATACTTGTAGTTCGGGATGAACCTTCCCTTTGTAGACAGGAGTTCCATGGAAGCCAGATAGATCCATCTTGCCAAGACATAACTATTGGAGATATGGATACCGAGGGTCATATTAGGCAAGATCTTGGAATTCTCATTGATTTCTTTGACTGCAAATTCCAAAGCCAAATTATGCTGGTAGTTTTGCATGTATAACCTGAAATGAATATTGCAGCATCTGTAGCCAAATTAGGAATTTGGTGCATTCTAATTTATGTTTTCTAATTTTGTATCACACAAAATTAAATTACATAGCCCATGAACACTGAAAGGAGGGGATACATTAACATTCAAGCAAGGCATTTCTTTGATTGTCTAAGACAATTAGTCTCAAGACAGAGAGAAAAATATATAACAATAGATTTAAAAATCTTGCTGGAATATTGGGGTTATAACACTCCACTTCATTTTGTCCATTGCAGATGGTCCTAGTTAGTGGGATACATTTAGAAGGATGACTTCCAAAATGGAATGATCATAAATCATTACATAATGCTTCTTTAATTCAGGGATCCTGATTTAAGTCTATGTCCTATCCAAATATTCTATTCCACCATTTCAAGCTTCTGGTCTTTGCTCTTAATCCATACAATTATGATTCTTGAGTTATTGAAAAATAATGTGTTAATACAGATGGATCCAGAAACAGAGTTAGTTAAAGATTGTATGGTAAAGTGGGCTCAAAATATTGAAGAACCAATAATGTTAGATACATGGGAAAAAAATTGGGTAAAAAATGTGAAATTTACACAAGCTAAAAAGCTGAGAGAAAATTTTTACAAGATATTCTATAGATGGCATTTAGATCCTAAAAAGGTGGCTTCTATGTATCCGAATTTACAACCCAAATGTTGGAGATGTGGTTCTCTCGATGCTACCTATTTCCATATATGGTGGACTTGCCAAAAGGTTAAGGCATTTTGGATAAAAATATGGTGGATTATGCAAAATATCTTTAAAAGAAGGATAAAGTTTACTCCTCAGTTATTTTTGTTAGGTATAAGTACTGACTTTACAGCGGTAGAGACTAATTTGATCCTGCACTTAATAACGGCAGCAAGACTGTTGGTGGCACAATACTGGAAGAAGGAAGACCTGCCTACAACTCAAAATGGACATTGAAAGTTACAAATTTAGCCGAGATGGCTAAAATATCGGCATATCTTAAAGATCACTCAAATGAGAGATATAAATGAGACTGGAAAAAATGGATTGACTATATACAAAATAAATACGGGACCAAGAAATTCCAGTTAGCCTATGCTTAAGATCAGGAATGATTTAAATTGTTTAAAGTTAGCTTAGCAAGAAGAAGCTAAGATCAATGTAGAGATGTTATTAATTTCTTTATTTCTTTTTTCTCAATAGATTTTAGACTGTGTTTGTTAAAAATCTATATCGTGTACAGGTTCTGGGAAGTCGAGGGGGGATGAGGTGGGGGGTTGAGGGGGAGGGTGGGGGAGGGAGGGATATATATTAGGCTAGACACAATGTGTTAGATCTCAATGCAATGTGACTTTACATGTATACTGTTTTTCTTTAATTTTTCTTTAAAAATAGGATAAGGGAAGAAGGCGCGGGGAAGAAGGCGGGGCTTAGCAGTGAGAAGACGGACTTCCAGGCAGCTCCTGAAAGGGACCATCTAACTGGGTCATTTGGAGGGTTCTTTTTGGAGCTAAGCTGTCCTGAAGAGACAGTGAAAGGTAGAAGGAAATCCATGGTCCCAGAGACGTTCGCAAGGTCTTTGGGGGCCCAGAAACCCCTCTTTGCCAGTGATTTCTGGACCAGCCACAAGGCTGTTGAAACTGCGGATAGCCTAGAGAGAGTGGATCAGAACATGTCGTTTGGTGTGGGTTTAAAATCTTTTTTTCTTGTTGGAAAGAGAACACTCTAAATTTGGAAACTTAGTTTGAAATAAGGCTGACTAGTGAGAAAAGCGGCAAGAATAAATGTTGCCGATTGAAAGATTATTTTTCTGTTCCTTTTTTTTTATCTTTGGAAACCGGGCTGGACTTTCTTGTAATCTAAATCGGCTTTTTGTGCTCCTCTTTTTGCTGTCGATATTTTTAACTTTGAACCTTGTGGGGACATTGAATTTAAACCTAAAGTGCTTTGAAGATCGGTTTTTTGTTTTCTTTTAGCTTTTTGGTTGTATTTTAACAATTAGTAATTAGCAATCGCTACGGAAGTTTTAATAAAGCTAATGCAAGCTACAAGCTACAAGCTAACACTGCCATCTAGTGGACTTGAACTATTGTTACCAAAATTTCCCCTGTAATTCATTTGAAAGCGTTATTTACACAGGTGTTACTGTTTCCTTATCTGGACTTCTGTTAGACCAAACAACAGAGCTGTGATGGAGCTGAGAATGACCTTGGAAAGACTTTTATCTTAGGAGGGGGGGGGGGGAAGAGTCCGAAAAGACTATTTGTTTTAGCTTGGTGGCATCCTTTCTTCTTTCAACACTATTTCCATACCATTTTGCTGGGGAGATATTGACATTGATTCTTTCTTTTTTGGTCATTCTTTTTGACCTTTTGAATACTTACACCTTTTTTTTCCACTTGTGGCTTGAAGCACCCCTCCTTTTTTGGAGGGGGGTGTTCTTTTCTTATTTTATATCTTCTTTTTGTATATTTTTTTTAAGACATTGGGACATCAATAGAACTGGAAATGAACTGGTATTCATATGTACAGATACAATCTAGATATAATGAAGATAGAAAAACCAAAGGTTTTTACAATAAAATGACTGAGTTAGACAAAATTTTAACAGGTACTGATGAAAAAGTAATTAAAAAACTATATGGATATTTATTGGAGTTTAAATTGCAAGAAGAACAAGTTAAAGAAACTATGATAGCTTGGGGAAAAAATTTTAGGTATGGGATTGACTTAGAGAATTGGCAGAAATTGTGGTCTCAAAATTATAAAATGACAATGTCTACTGCATATAGAGAAAACTTGTATAAGATGTTTTACAGGTGGCCCACAACCAAAATTGCAAGAATGTTCAAGAATAAATCAGAAAAGTGTTGGAAATGGCACCAGATAACTGGTTCATACTACCATATGTGGTGGACTTGCACTGAAGCCAAAAGATACTGGACTAAAATCCACATGTGGTTGGAGAAAATGACACACAAACAAATAGACTTTAAACCAGAGGTCTTTTTATTGGGGATCATACCAGAAATCTACAACAAAGACTTAAAATATTTGATTGTAAATGTGTTAACAGCAGCCAGAATTGTATTTGCAAAAAACTGGGAAAATGAAACAATACCAAAACAGGAAGAAGTTATCCGAAAAATAATGGACTGTGCTGAAATGAGTAAATTGACACTTGAAATTAGAGAACAAGAGGATGAGCAATTTTATAAGATATGGGATTTGTTTTATCGGTGGCTAGGGGGGGAAAAAAACCTTGGAAATGAAAAATGATATACCTAAGCTTCAATTGAAGAAGTTGAATGATGATACAACTATGCTGTGAAATAATCTAACAATGATACAATGAAAAATTAATATATCAATGAATTGAATACTTTAGAATTTTTTGTTTTAAAAAGGATAAGGATAATAATGATTTTATGAATATTTAATAGAGGTTTGGTGATATAATGCATAATGTTAAGAACGTATTTCGCTGCTGATAAACAATTTTAATAAGGGAATAATTGTAAACTGGTATATATATGCAGTGACGTTTTCTTGAAAAATGAAGGAATAAGATCTCTGTTTGAAGGTATGAAGTACAAGGATAATAATGAACATAAGTATAATTTCTGGAAAAAAATAATACTAATGTTAACTAAATATATATTGTAGAATGAAAATGAGGTTTTTAGTTATACTAGATGAAAAGTTTGAGATGGTAAATATTATTCGAGGATGTGGATGTTAAAACACTTGTAACCAAACGACATGCTGTATGTGATGATGGTTTTTTGTGTGTGTTTTTTTATTTTTATTTTTATTCTATCGTTGTGTCTATTAAATATAAAACAGAGAGATACGGGTGTGTGTGTGGGGGGAAACGTAGTTGGGATGGATTGCCACAGGTAGGGGAATAAGAAACGATACTAAATTATAATCTATTAAATGAAACAATGAATGTATAAGAATGATAAATGTTAAAACACCTGTAACCAAACGACATACTGTATGTGATGATGGGCTTTGTTTTTTTTTTCTTTTGTGTGTTTTTTTTCTTTTCTTTTTTCTTTTTTTCTTTTCTTTTTCTATTGTTGTGTGTATATGTTGTCTATGTAACAAAAATAAAAAAAAATATAAAAAAAAATAGGATAAGCCAAGTACATTAACATATAGTGGAAATACACCAAGGGGAGGAGGAGTAGGAAAGAAGAAAGATGGGTAGAGAGGGAAGGGAGAGAGGGTGGGGGGCAAGGCGAAAAGGAAGGGGGGAGGCGGATCTGGAGAGAGGAGTGGTAGAGGGCAAGGGGAAGTAGGGTAGAGGGGGATGATGGAGGGAAGATAGAAAGTTGGAGGGTGGTGGAAGAAAGAGGTGTATGGAGAATGGAAGAGGTATATTGGGCTTTTATTTTTAAAAAGAATACAGCATTTTCCAATTAGCAGTGCTAAATATAAAAATGCCATGATATCTACTCTTTGGAGCTATTAATTCCCTGAGTAATTAAATTGGCCAGATCCGTTGAGATGGTTCCCCTCCTTCTCCTCTGGATTCCTCCTCCAAAGGATTTAAGATTAATGGATCCATATCGGGATCCCCTTACCTGCCATGGCTGCAGCCTTTGAGACCCCAAGATCTTTTCTCCCTCCTTCCTTCCCCTCCTCGATCTGGCGGAATATGCAGCATTCAGGGCCTGGGCCAGAGTCTTTGAGAAACTGTAATGGTTGTAGTTATTTGGGACCCTTTTTCTGTCCCATTTCCACTGGGTCTCCAGTGTGGCTTTTTGGGTGCATCTTCTGCGGCTTTTGACAGAAAAGACATTCTTTGAAAGAGAACAATGAAAATAATGATCTTGAAACTTTTCTTCCACAAAGAAAAAGGGTTTAAAGGCAGAATCTTTTGGCCTTTCTTTTACCAGAAAACCAAAGTTCCAAATACTATGGATGTATTTGAGAAGTCTGTGCTTGTTTATTTTGTACTCTATTAAACTTGTGAGGATCCAGACTTTCCCCTCAATGGGTCCTGGCAGACGCATAAGTGTTAAATGGAAAGGAAGAATTCTCTCCCAAAGGGAATCAACGTCCATGAAGTGAACAAAGACGTTGACTTGTCTCCACTTAGAGAGGGAATCCATGAGGGCTGCTGTATGTCCAGTTGTTGAGAACAGTTGTGATATAACCACACAAATTCCATTCCTGACAAGCACAGGAGTGAAAGTCCTCATGAAATTCTCTCCCTTTTCTGTGTCTGAAGCAAAGAAGCCAATCAGGGTCCATCTGAAGTGAAGGAGCAGCTGGACAATTGCTGGGTACTGGAATCCTTCTTTGGGGAGAATGTGGTGGAAAAAGGGGAATTGACTTTTATCACTCATAGCCACTGAAGCTGTTAAATGATTGATCTGAAAAAGGAATTGAAAGGATTTGAGCCATGATGGGGAACCTGTGGCATGCAGAGCATCCTCTCCCGGCACACCAGCCACCCCAGCCCAGCTCCACTAGCATCCACATGCAGGCGCACCTCTTGCCGGCCAGCTGGTTTTCGGTCCTTTGTGGGGGGCCAGGGCGGGGGATGCGTGAGTATGTAGTGTGTGTGTTTGTGTGTGTGTGTGTGTGTGTGTGTTTGTCTGTCTGTCTGTGCTCACATTGCGCAGGAAACTCCGGTGGGCTGGAATGAATGGTCTGGGCCTCCAGTGCTTTCTTGCTCAGTTGGAGGCTTCCTTCAGCCTTAAAACAGTTGCAGGGGTTTTATTTTTTATTTTTTGCTTCGAGGTTTTGCCAGCTAACAGGGCAACACTTTGCGTGCCCTGACAAATGTCTCCATAGGTTCCATAGGTTCCATAGGTTCACCATCCTAGTTCTAGGCATGCAATTCTGTAACCGCTCTGTAGTTCGTGTCCAGCAGATACGTGATGCTGCGCGGCAGTTAGAAACTACTACGCAGCGTATTGCAGCCATGTGCGCGGCCGCACAAGCGCACACCTTAGAGGAAACAGTGCTGCCCAATCTGGATGGGAGTTTCTCCCCCCTTCCCTGACTCTGACCTCCACTCCCAGCCTGGAGAGATCATCCTGCAATGCAACGAAGGGACTGTTGTCATGTTCTACATTACCCTCAGCTACATGGGCTTCCTGGCTTCCATCTGCTTCATGGTGACTTTCCTGGCCAGGAATCTGCCTGGGGCCTTCAACGAAGCCAAGCTGATTACCTTCAGCATGCTGGTCTTCTGCAGCATCTGGGTGACTGAGCACCAAAGGGAAATACATGGTGGCTGTTCAGGTCTTCTCCATCCTGGCATCTAATGTTGGTCTGCTGGTCTGCATCTTCATCCCCAAGTGTTACATTATCCTTGTGAGGCCAGACCTGAACACAAAGGAGCATCTTACAGCTAGAATAAATGTAAAAACATGAGGCATAACACCATGAGTTTAAAGAATTGTAAAGTTTCCTTTTATTTGAAAGAACACATTATTTCCACTTAGATAGTATGCAGGAGTCAAAGAATATCATATGTTCATGTTTCAAAATGAGAAATGGTTGAACAACTTCAATTCTTTTAACTCCCTTCCCCTTCATCTCAATAAATCTTGCTGAAGAAAACTCTGTGAAAGTCATTCAGAAAAAAATTGTTGTTCAGCAACAGCTACTGAATGTGATACATTTTAAGAAATTATTTGAGCAATTATTCCTACTGAGAGTGCATGTGTCTGAGAGAGTAAGAAGATAAGAGGTAAAATGGAAGCTGTAGGAAGCAAACTCCAATCATGTTGTATGACAATCTCCCTGAGAACTACTGCCTGTCCCACCAGGCTGGATAGGGTGGCCTCCTCCAGGTACTCATCCAAGGAGACCAGATTAGATCCTGCAGCCCCTGTGAAAGAGGAATCCTCATGAGATCCACCATCCTCTCTCCATCCCCTTGTTGGGCGATGAGGACACCACAAACAGCCAATTCTCTCCCCAATTCATGGGCCAGGTTGAGACTAGAGTCCAGAAGATGTGGGTGGAGAAAACTCAGGGATGAGGGGGCTACCTGTGTCTGTACCATGTGAACAGATGGAAGCAGGAGGTTGGGTGTGTTGTGAACTCCATCAGAGAAAAGAGTTTCTGTCTCCAAGGTGGAACATTGCAACATTGGAAAGTCTGGTTCAGCAATGGGAATGTTACGCTCCATTTGGATTGTAAGTCGGGGATGACTTACTTCAATTTATATTTGTTATCTCTGCTTCTGAGTCTGCAAGTCTCAGACCTGGGAGGGGGATGGGTGGAGAGGGTTGGGGAAGCCAGGGGAGGGGAGGGTGCACGGGGCTGTGGGTTGTTACATGAACAAGGGAAACTTCCTCAGTGACTTTCAACCTTCTCTGCCAGTTTCCCAATTGACTTTATAGCAGTTAGCAGTTAGACTTATATACCGCTTCATAGGGCTTTCAGCCCTCTCTAAACGGTTTACAGAGTCGGCATATTGCCCCCAACAACAATCCGGGTCCTCATTTTACCCACCTTGGAAGGATGGAAGGCTGAGTCAACCCTGAGCCAGTGAGATTTGAACAGCTGAACTGCAGAACTGCAGTCAGCTGAAGTAGCCTGCAGTGCTGCATTTAACCACTGCACCATCTCGGCTCGGCTTATGGGGAAGCCGGCAGGGAATGTTGCAAACGGTGATGATCCTGGGGCATTGCAACTGGATGTGCTGGATCCAGATAGTGACTGTGTGATTATGGGGGGGGTGGTATGGCCAAAATTCCAAGGACTGGCCAGAACCAGCATTAATTGAGTGCTGTTGTAACTTGGAACGGTTGATGACTCAATGGCCATAGGTCGAGGACTTCCTGTACTGTAAGATGTTGGGATCTCCTTTTCTTTTGTTTCAGCCATGAAGAACTAGTAGGAGAACTATTTACTTTTGGGCCCATTCAGATACGGTGCAGGGAGGAAGGTTGGCAGGGAAGGTCAGAGGAGTCAAGATAGAGGCCACCATTCACGTCAAAATGGGCTGAGCTTCTCTTGTATTGTTGTGCCTCCCCCATCCTGTCTGTTTTGACCACGTCCTGCAGAACCTCCCCAGATGCCATCGCTGGAGCTCAACGGAGAAATGAGTTGTTCCTCCTTCACTTCATGATGTGTCATCAGGTCTCCCTTCTTTGGGGGGGGGGTCTCCTGTGAGGGGGCAGTTGGCCTTTGAGTCCTGCATGGTGGGGAAGAGGGTCCCAAGCAGAGCCCATTGGGGCAGGGAGGGAGCCCCAGAAGCCCTGAGAGAGGGTCTCCCTAGTCAATCCGGCTGCCTCTTGCTGGACCTAGTATCAGATTTGGGGGCTGGATGACCCTGTGGGATTCATTGCCTAGTTTGGAAATACACAATCAAGAGCCAAAACATCCAAGAGAAAAGAATGGTAATTTTATAGCAATAGCAATAGCAGTTAGACTTATATACCGCTTCATAGGGCTTTCAGCCCTCTCTAAGCGGTTTACAGAGTCAGCATATTGCCCCCAACAACAATCCGGTTCCTCATTTTACCCACCTCGGAAGGATGTAAGGCTGAGTCAACCTTGAGCCTGGTGGGATTTGAACAGCCGAACTGCTGAACTGCAGTCAGCTGAAGTAGCCTGCAGTGCTGCATTTAACCACTGCGCCACCTCGGCTCTTAATTTTATTCTGCACTTTGCAAAGCGGGTGGACCAGGCACACACAGGTACATTGGACACACCCCAAATCATCAATACATTTGCCTAGTACCTTACAAATTTCCTCCCACCTCTTCTTCATTGGCTTAGGCATGAGGTCATAACCCATCCAAAGTGTCTAAAATGAATACCCCCACCTCTCTCTCTCTCTCCCTCTCTCTCTCCCTCCCTCCCTCCCTCCCTCTCTCTCTCTCTGATTTATTTTAACTCTGCAAAATTTTGGCAACTACTTTTTCACTAAAATTGATTTTGTTCAACAGACTGGGTGCACTATTGCATAAGCCCTTTTGTGTGATGCCCTTGAGCATTAACTTGCAAAATAAAGTAAACTTTGGTTCCAACTCAGCTGGCAGCTATTTCAGATCTGTGACATGCTCTGGCATTAACTGTCCCCTGGAGTTTTGTTTTTATGTAACAAATATCAGATTTATTTGTTTCTTCAGCCACAGGCACCGTGTATTCCCTCTGGAGTCAGTTTCAAGCATGGAGACCCCAAACCTCTCAATTCTAGATGACCAATTTAATTCAATCTCTGCCCCTGTTATTATGAATGACATGGGGATTATTTCCCTTTCATTTCCCTCCAGAGAATTTTCCAACAACCTTTGAGTCCAAGAACTGGTTGAATTATCCAGGGATCCCTCCTGAGAGGGAAAATTATGATAAAAGTTTCAGCTCTGCTTTTTGGCCAAATCCTCCAGGGGAGACTTTGGGCAGAGAAATAGGGAGTTTTGGGACAGGCAGCATCTGTGCTCTTGAATGTACATCTCTTTCCTTTCTAGGTGAAGTGAGTGTTTCTCTGTGTTTGAATCAGGAAAGACACTGGATCATATTCCACCTTGTGAGAGTCCTTTGAATTCTTCTCATTCTTCTTAAGAAACAGGAAGGGGATTGATTGATTGATTCACCCTATGAATGATGGACCTCCTGCTTCTGTTTCTGATGCAGCTTTTATCCCATCCAGTTTCTGGGAAGCTGAGAATAAAATGCCCACTGAGTTCGGAGCACCAGGATGGAAAACAACCACAGAGCTTTTACAGCCCAGGAGACCACCTCATTGGTATAGTCAGCAGTGGAGATGAAATATTGCATACAAAGTTGCTTTTCAATGTGGCTCCTTCTGTTCAGTTTGTTTTCCGTGATTTGTAAGTCATTCAGGGTGAATGAAATGCACTCTCTCCATTCTAACACTCTCCTTCTTTTCTGTTTTTTTTTTTTTTCATTTATTCCCTATATTGGGGGATATGTCTAATTTCCTGAATGATTTTGATTTCCTTGGCTTCTCTCTCTTGTCTGATTTTGTGAAAGGGACTCAAAAAGGGGTCTGAGAAAAAGCTGAAAGGGCTGCAGATTATTTTTCTCTCTCAGTTCAATCCTTAATTTATTGCTTGAATCATGAATTTTATTTAAAGTAGTGGTGGAATCAGTTGTGGTTGCTTTACCTAAGACAATTCCCATATTTGTGTAACTGATCATTGGTTTTGGATCAATGTTGGCTTAAGGCTCAGTAGGCTTCTGGAGGATTATATATTAAAAAACAGTATTTGTTGTTGCTGTTGATTATAATAACATTTTTTTTTTTTACAATAGGAAAACTTCTTCTTTTTCTAATGGCTTACTATTCATTTCCAACATTCAACTTCTCAAGAAGAATTCCCAACTCCTGCACAATCTCACACTGGGCTACAACATCCAAAACAACTATATGAGCACTTTCCGCACTTCCGATGCCTTGCTGGACATTCTCTCCACTGGAGAAGCCAATGTCCCCAACTACGGCTGTGGAAGGAAGGACAACCTTCTGGCTCTTTTTGATGGAGCTGACAGGGACATCTCCATCCAGGCATCAACATTAGGAGGCATCTACAAAATCCCACAGGTTTGTGTTTTTCTCCATCTGGTAAAGTGAGTGGTGGGTAGTGGTGGGTGAGCAATAGATGCAGTCATGTATGCCATGATCCTCTTAGTTAAACTTGAGAAAAATGCATTCCTTGCAGAAGAACCAGAAGGTTTTAGGTAGTGAATAGCTATATAGATTTTATAATAAGTATTGCATGTTAATAATTTAATATTGGTAACAAATTTGTCCTTAAATATCTCATCTATATCAGCAAAGTAAAACACAGTTTACTGGCTTTCTAGATGTTAGTGCCTTTGTGATAATTAACAGAGAAATATTATATAGGAAATTGGTTGCCCTCAAAATGGAGCTCAGGCTGTTGGCCCTGATCCAAGCTCTTTCTCCAGGTCCTTGTTTAAGAGGGAGTTTTGGGCTTAATGGAGCCATGAGAAGAAGGATTGATGCTTACCAAGGAGGAAGGGAAGGATACTTATTTGAACCCCTGTTATTCAGTCTAGATTTTGACAAATATCTACTTCAACGAATGAAGGATCCAAAAACAGATGATAAATAAATGTTGTTTCATTCTTTGACAAAAATGGCTGATTTAGTGGATCAGCAAAAGGCAGTCCACGTAGTATACAGTACTTGGATTGTAGAAAGGCTTTGATAAAGTAAACCACCATCTACTTCTTGGTAAGCTAAAAATATGTGGGATAGACAGCATCACCCCCAGAAGGACTCAGCCTGTGGTCCTCAATGGAACTATGTCTGCATGGAGGGAAACAAGCAGTGAGGGACCGCACAGTTCCATTTTAGGCCCAGTACTCTTCAACATCTTCATCAATGATTTGGATGAGGGATAGATGGGGAAATCATCAAATTTGCAAATGACACGAAAGAGGCAGGAATAGCCAACACTACAGAAGATAGGCTCAAGATCCAGAGTGATCTAGATAGATTTGAACCCTGGGAGTATTTAACAAAATGAAATTCAATGTAGAGAAAAGTAAAGTCTTACACTGAGGCTAGAAAAACTAAATCTACAGGTACAGATTAGGTGAAACCTGGCTCAATAGCAAGAACTGTGATAGGGATCTTGGAATCTTAGTGGACAATCTCTCAAATGTGAGCCAACAATGTGTGGCAGTAGCCAAAAAAAGCCATTGCAATCCAAGGCTGCATCAACAGAAGGAGAGAATCCAAATCACGTGAAGTATTGGTACCGCTTTATAATGTCATGGAAAAACCACCCTTGGAATAGTGCATGGATGGAGAACGTTTTCAGCACCTAGAGTCTCTTTCTTGAGCAGGGGGTTGGACTAGAAGATCTCAAAGTTCCCTTCCAACCATTATAGGTACATATGTTTAGCATGCTAAATACCTATTGGAATATGCTGATTTAAACTGTGATATTATCATACTTACACATTGGATTATATACCCTGTGAGGAAGACTTGGGTTCTTTTCTCATAATAATTATCTGATAATTAATAAATCAAGCTCAAAAGTTATGGTCTTTGGGAAATGACATCCTAGACATAGATGGTCAGCCAATGGAGCAAGTAAGACCTTTCCTTACCTGGGGTAATTTTCTCTGAGACTGAATCTTGACTCCCTCATCATTAAAGGAGCTCAGTTAGATCAAAGACATGAGTGAAAGTGTTGCTTAAAAGAAAACCTCATAGCTCTCCAGCTTCCTCAGCCCCAATTATTAAAGTATGTGAGGCCAAGATTTTCCCCATGTTTTTACATCAATCTGATGTTTGTGTCTTCAGAGAGAAACCACTAGCAGAACCAACTGAATCCCAGCCACTGAGGTGTATCTTGGGGTGGACAAAAGGACTCTAGCTGCTGCCCCTCAGAGCTGATTTGGGAATTTAGATAATTTCTACTTTGCCTAAAATCAGAAAATATGGGTATTGGCATAAAATTTAATCTATGGAAACTGACAGACTCAGAAAATTGTGGCTGTTAGAACAAAGAAAACTTCAATTAAAGACCAATCTTGTATTGTACAACTGACAAACTTTATTAGGACCTGACGTCTCCCTGTTTCTTGTACAACTGGAGAAGAAGCTAAAAAGATTCCTCCACCAAGAATCTAGAAGCATTAAAATATGCAGCAACCCTCAAAATTATAGTAGGCCGTTTATTGGAATAGAATACTTCAGTTGGCATTTGCACATGTTAGTCTAGTTGCAATAAATTGTAGGGGTGAGATACAGTAATATGATTTACATTGTTTATAGTTTTTTAATGTGTTTATTATTTTCTGCTTTTATTATACAATCTTGCTAATATTCTGTCTTTAATATTTTAAACAATGTCTAATTAACAAACGATTCTATTGCTTTCATGAGAACAAGATTGCATTTATTAAAATCCAATGTTGTGGACTTGATCTGACTCCAAATATAACACAGCATTCTTCATTGTGCAAGGTTTTTGAATGCAGCTAAGAATCTGATAAATCCAGTGAAATTCTGAAGATGTGGCTACGGATTATCAGCTTTTATTTCTGCAGAAAGCAAAAGACTGGACGACCTTTTGGTCTCCCACCTTAACAGAGCAGGCAGAGAGAGAAAAACAGGTGCACGCCAAAAACTTTTCCAAACATCTTACAGCTCACACAGCTTGCACAGAATGGCAGTTGGACTTACCTGAAGTGCATGTTTAGAAGAGAAGCATGGGAGGAGTAACATATGGGTATTAACCAAGCCTTCTTGCCTATTGGAGACTGAGGTACTAATCTTTTGGAGCCACACCTACTGACCTCCTCCAACTCTCCCATATTAACCGATGGATCGTAGCAGAATCTGAAAGGAAGAACAGCCAACACATATCCTTCCTAAATGCTAACGCTGAACCTGGACTCGCTCAGGCCCCCCTAGGCACAGGCCGCCCAGAACGGGAGGGAAGTGACTCCTCCCATGCTTCTCTTCTAAACATGCAGTTCAGGTAAGTCCAATTGCCAGTTTCCGAAGAGAAGGTGTGGGAAGAGTAACATATGGGACATACCAAAGCTAGATGTCCTGGGAGGGATTAACTGGGCCTGAGCCCCCTGTGGAGTCCAGAACCCCCTGCAGAACCCTCCTGCCGAAGGCAGCCTCCGCAGAGGCGTAGGCGTCCAGTCTGTAATGTTTAATGAAGGGAGAAGTAGAAGCCCAGGCGGCCGCCTGGCAGATCTCCTCTATGGGAGCCTGGGTGGACCAGGCTGCAGAGGTTTCTGCACTTCTAGTGGAATGAGCCGTGATGCCCTCCGGGACCTGAAGTCCTTGGGCCCTGTATGCCTGTGAGATGGCCGCTCTAATCCATCTGCTGATGGTGGCCGGAGAGACCTTGGCTCCCCGGGAGGAAGGTTGATAAGAAACGAACAGAGCCTCCGAGCGTCTAAAGGGGACCGTACGCTTTAAGTATATGCGCAAGGCTCTCCTGGCATCCAGCTTGTGCCAGGATTTCTCCCTGTCACCTGAAGGGTGAGGACAGAAGTCTGAGAGAATAATCTCTAGAGCCCTGTGAAAGGGGGAGTTAACCTTGGGCATAAAGGCAGGGTCAAGCCTGAGGATGACCCGGTTATCTAAGAAAGTGCAGAGGTCCGCCCTGCTGGATAGGGCATTAATTTCAGAGACTCTCCTGGTTGAGGTGATGGCGACCAGGAAGACGACCTTGAGGGTTAGTAGTTGCAATGAGACCTCTCTCAGGGGCTCAAACGGGGCTTCCGTGAGGGTCTGAAGGACCCTGGGAAGGTCCCAGGTGGGGAATCGATGGACCACTGAGGGTTTCAGATTCGCCGCCCCCTTGAGGAAGCGCTTTAGGACCAGATGTTGGGACAAGGGAGGAGCATTCACTCCCCCTAGAACTGTGGAGAGGGCGGAGACCTGTCTCCTGAGCGTACTAGTGGCTAGACCTTTCTCGTGCCCCTCCTGGAGGAAGTCCAGGACCTGTGGAACCGATGCTGCAGCTGGGCGGAGACCCTTAGATCGGCACCAGTCCGCAAAGGCCACCCAGGAGGCATTGTAGATGCGTGTGGTGGACTGTCTCCTGGATGCTTCTACTGTTTTGATAACACTCTCGGAAAATTGAGCCACCCTTAATTGTTCCCGCTCAATCGCCAGGCGGTCAGATGAAGCCACTCTGGATCCGGATGCTCCAGAGATCCCTGGTGAAGAGCCACCACCCCATCTGGGATCCTCCAGTGGGGAGCTGTGGACAGATCCACAAGGTCTGCCAGCCAGGGGCGGCGGGGCCAGAAGGCAGCCCCCATTATCACCTCTGCCCCCTCCGCTACCAGCCTCCTCAGGACTCCGGGAATGAGTGGAAGGGGGGGGAAAGGAGTAAAGAAGACCTGGTGGCCATCTGCACCGCAGGGCGTCCGTGTCCATGGCTCCCCTGGTCGGAAACCTCGAAATGAACTCTGGCAGCTGGGCGTTCTGCGGGGTTGCGAAAAAGTCCACCGTCGGATGTCCGAACCTCTCACAGATCTGACGGAAGATCGAGGGGTGGAGCTGCCACTCTCCATTGTCTACCGTCTCCTTGCTGAGCCAGTCTGCCTGCTGGTTTTCCATTCCGGAGATGTGCTCGGCCCTGATGGACTGTAGGTGCCTCTCTGCCCAATGTCCCAGCCGCAGGGCCTCCTTGCGAAGGGCCTTGGAGTGGGTGCCGCCCTGTCTGTTCACGTGCGCCTTGGCCGCTACATTGTCGGTCAGGACCAGGATGTGATGTCCGGCTACCGATTCCTTGAAGTGGCGAAGGGCCAGATGGATGGCTCTGAGCTCCAACCAGTTGATGTTGTTTCGAAGATCCGTCGAAGTCCAGCGGCCCTGGGCGATTTGATTCTCCAGGTGGGCCCCCCAGACGAAGAGACTTGCGTCTGTGGTGAGGGTCCTCCTCGTCGGTTCTCTGAAGAGGCACCCCCTGTTCAAGGCTGGGGACAGCTACCAGCGGAGGGATAGCCGTACCTGGGGTGACATTCTGATCCTGAAGGTAGCATCGCTCGTCCCGGCTCTCTGGTGAGGTAGTAGGAACCACTGGAGCTCCCTGGCATGTAGTCGAGCCCATGGCACAATTCCTATGCACGAAATGAACTTCCCCAGGAGCCTGGAAAGAAGAACTACAGGGACAGAGCGTAACTTGCGAACCTCAAGGATCATCTTAACGATACTGTCCTTGCAATCTTGGGACAGGAACACCTCCCCAGACTCAGAATCGATAATGGACCCTAAGTGAAGGAGCCTGGTGGATGGGACCAGGTGGCTCTTCTCCAAGTTGATGGAAAACCCCAGAGCCCTAAGGGTGTCAATGGTGATATTCAGGTTCTGTTCAGTCAGGTCGGGGGTTCTGGCTAAGATGAGGATGTCATCCAAATAACAGAATAATCGGACTGGGAGGGAGCGGAGGTGACCGGCTGCTGCTGCTAGGACCTTGGTGAAACTCCTGGGGGCTGAGGCCAGCCCAAAGGGAAGGGCCCTATATTGGAAATGTTGTCCCTCATGTGAAAACCTGAGGAACTTACGGTGTTCCGGGGCGATCCTGATGTGTAAGTATGCCTCTGTGAGATCGATAGAGGCTAGGAAGTCGCCCGGCCGGATGCCCTCCAGAATGGATTTTAGGGAGGCCATTTTAAATTTGCAGTATACCACCATGGAATTCAATAGTTTAAGGTCCAGGATGGCCCTCCATCCTCCGGAGCTCTTAGGGACTAAGAATAGGTTCGAATAGAACCCGGAGCTCTCCTCCCCCTCTGGAACTCTTTCAATGGCCCTGATATCAAGAAGATGTTTAATGGCCTTGGCCTTAAGGGCCCGCTTGGCCGGGTCAGTGGAGGGGGCGAAGGTACGGAATCTGCTGGGGGGGGGGAGAGCACGAAACTCCAGGTGTATCCCGAGCCTTACAGTCTGGAGCACCCACTCATCCGAGGTGATACGTTCCCAGGCATCCGCAAACAGGGAGAGGCGACCACCAATTGGGAGATCCGGGCCCGGATCTCCTGAATCTGCGGAAGGGGCAACCGCCTCCCCCTCGAAAGGGCCACTTGCCCTGCTGCTGGCCCCTGAATCTGTCCCTGTGGAACTGTCTATCCCCCTGCCTGTGGAACCTGGGGTTCTGATACCTCTGGCTTTGGTTGTCCCCGTCGGGTGGTCTGTACGGGGTCCTCCTGGGGTATGGCACGTGGCGGAAGTCCAAACGCTTGGCTGTTGTCGGCAGAACCTTCCGCTTGTTCTTATCCTCCACAAGGAGGGGGTCCAGCGCCGTCCCAAATAGCTTCTCCCTGGTGTAGTCTGCCCCCATCAGGTACCACTTCATCTGGGATTCCGCCTGCCAGTGGCGTAGCCAGAGAAGGCGCCTAGAAGCGACTGAAGAAGACATAGAGCGGGATGCATACTTTACCGCATCCAGGGTGGCGTCCGCTGAAAACTGGGTTGCCGCCAGCATCTTGGATATATCCTGCAGTAGGCGGACCTCTGAAGCCGGAGTCCTGTCTCTCAGCTGCTCCAACCATAGGACCATGGACCTGTTAAAGAAAGAAGCAGAGCCGGCCGCCCTGATGGCCCAGGTGATGGCCTGGAACATCTTGCGCAGGACGATGTCTGCCTTCTTATCCTCCGGCTTCAGGCAGTTGGCCGTGTCACCTGCGACAACCGCTGAGGCTGATGCCAGGGTGACCACCGGATTGTCCACTTCCGGAAGCTGGAGAGCCTGGGCAAAAGTCTGATTGAGATTGTAAAATTTTCTCTCATTTGCCCCTGGGGTGGGGAAAGACCCTGATTTGACCCACTGCGATTTGAGTACCTCCATGAACATTTCAGGCGTGGAAATCTCCTCCTTAGCCAAAGGAGGCCTGTGGAAGGGGCCCTTTTTCTTTTTGCTCTTACCTTTGCCTGAAGACTCAGCTGCGGGCTTAGGATTCAGGGGTGGATCTATGTCCGCTGTGGCGGCTGCCTTGCGTAGCAAGGAGCTGAATAAGGAGCGGGGGAAAAGGCCTGCCACGGTGGAATCATCCTCTACCTGGGGGTCCTCATCCTCTGAAAATCCCACCTCCTTCCAGGTTGGATGCCTCACTAGCTGTGGAGGGAGAGGGAGACCTGGCTTCTCTAGTAGCCAAGGTGCTGGGGCGATCAGTCTGCCCCCTGGGAGGATCCTGTGTGGGCCTGCTCCTGGAGGTTTGGGGCTGCTGATTTAAGCTGGATGCCATTACCTGGGCGAAGGCCCTAGCTAGCATATCTTGGAAGCTGTTGGGGAGATCAGGCAGGGCAGGCTGGAGCTCTGGAGGCTGTGAATAATCTCTGGGCTCCGGAGATAGAGGGGCCAAGCGAGGCCTGGCTGGGCTGGTGGCCCTGTGCCCAAAGAGGTCCGCTCTCGACTCCGCTGGGGGGGGGCAGCGGAAGGGGGGGGCGAAAGGGAGCTGTGCCCTCTATGGGAGCCCCGCGGAGAGGCTGGAGAAGTTGCCCGGGCCTCAGCCCGAGCAGGAGGCTTGCGGGGAGATCATGATCTGGAGGGAGAAGGGCTGATGGTGGCCCTGAAGTCCCTGGCCGAGGCCCTGGTTGATCTTGCTTTCTTAGGGGCCATGGCCTTGTCCCTCCTCACTGGGGATCTCCCTCTGGGAACCGGGGAAATAGCCTTGGATGACCCTTTCTCCGGGTCCACACCCCCTGGGGCTCTGGACCTGGTGCCTCTGCTTCTCGTCGCCTCCGCCATTACTCACAGTTAGAAGATCACCACCTCCTCCTCTCTGCAGCCGTCTGTAAAAGTAGATTTTGCCTCTCGAGGCTTGAATCCGCTCCTTTCTTCCTCGTGAGGCTCGCGGCTTCAGCTACCAGCAGGCACAGCCTTGGATTACCCCCCCCCCCGGATCACCAGCGGGGTAGAGCCTGGGAGAAGCCTCTTTCGGCTTCGTTGGTGCCTTTTGAGCGCTTTCAGCCTCCGTAGGGAGGTTGATCATGCGCTCTCACATGTGCTCCAAGATGGCGATGGGTCTAAAATGGCGACCGCCGATCTGCGGTCCGTTCTCCTGTTGCTGGGGTTCGCAGGGACGATCCTCCAGGAATCTCCGGCCTCCTATGTGCTCCTCTGCTTCCCTGAGGCTCCGGAGCCGCTCCGATCCTCTCTGCAACATGGAGGCTGCTTCCCCCTTCCTGCGACTAGCCAGACGCTCGGGGCACGCACACGCACACGCTGCTCAGCACGAGGCTTTTTCCAGCGGTGCTTGAGCACGGTGGAGGAGAGGTGAGAGAATTAAATGCAAAAAGACCTTGCTGTGGAAACAATTGCTAGAATCCTGAAAGAAAAAAACTCCTAAGTCTTCGAAGAGAAGGGAGAGTCAGAGAAACACTCCTTTCAGGCCGTAGACTGAGGTTAATCTGGGGGAGTCGGAGGAGGTCAGGAGGTGTGGCTCCAAAAGATTAGTACCTCAGTCTCCAATAGGCAAGAAGGCTTGGTTAATACCCATATGTTACTCCTCTCACACCTTCTCTTCGGAAACTGTCATTGCTATAGAAACATAAATCGATGTCATGTGAATTTCATGATTTTTCTCAGTGCTCTGAAAACAATGGACTTTAGAAGGGAAAAGAAATACATTTTCTGGCAAATAACTAAGAGCTTTGTTAGGGAATGCAGAACTTACATTTTAAGGTATAAACAAGGCTTCTTGGCAGAATCCACATTTTACTTTTCACAAGACGTTACTTTCCTAGGCTAAGCTTGGCAATTCACCTAGAACCAGGATGGCGAACCTATGGTACGCGTGCTACAGGTGGCAAGCAGAGCCATTTGTCAAGGCACGCGAAGTGTTGCCCTGTTAGCTGGCAAGCACGCATGCGCGCAGTGGCCAGTTGAGTTCAGCCTTTTTAAAAGCCATTTTTCGCCCTTCCTAGCCTCCAGAGGCTTTATAGGAGCCTGAGGAGCGTGAAAACAGTCCCGTCCCCCCCCCCCCCCGATACCCTGAAACCATCAGAGTGCAAAAAAAACGGCCCTACGTGCAAACTGGAAATTTGGGAACAGACTTCCAGTTTGCTTGTAGGTCATTTTTCGTCCTCTGGAGCCTTCAGGGAAGCTTCTGAAGCCTCTGGAGGGTCTCAGGGGAGTCGAGGGATCCTGTTTTTGCCCTCACCAATCTCCTATAAAACTTCTGTTGCCTCGGGAGGGTGAAAAAAGCATGGAAAAAAGGGGGTCATGCCTCTTATTCACGCATGCACATGGGGGGGGGAGGTGTCACACATTGCATTATGGGTGGTTCACGCCTGCGCACGACCCTCCTGCGCTCCCCCACTTATGGCACGTGAGCCAAAAAAGGTTTGCCATCGCTGGCCTAGAAGTTTTATCCATGCTGTTGGCACCTTAGGTTACAATGGAGTGTCTCTCACTAGCAATTTAACAAAAGCTGAATTAGGTTACACTCTGTGTATGCTCTAATCCAGTGATGGCAAACCTTTTAGAGACCGAATGCCCAAACCACAACCCAAAACCCACTTGCTTATCTTGGATTGCCAACACAACAATTTAACCTAAATAATGAGGTTTTAGTTTAGAAAAACAACACATAGGTGATTCATGTCTTTTCTCTGAACCCCCCCCCCCCACAATAACAGCACTTTCAATGATACAAACACCTTTTTATTGAAAGGTAAATGTTTGCATTTGGCATGCTTTTGATTAATGTGACCTTTGCTGTTGAATTCACACTGATAATTTTTCTAACCTTGACTCAGACTTTGGAAGTTTGAGAGCAACACATGCAGCACTCAGGTCGTCTGTTAGTCCAGGGGTGTCAAACTCAATTTCAATGAGGGCCCCATTGTGGTTGAATTTGGAGGCCATGATGGGCATGCTCTCACTCCTGCTGTGCTCACTCTCCTTGGTTGTCAATGGTGTGTGCAGGAGGGCAAAGTATGTGGGTCAGAGGGAGGCCCACTCTCTCTCCTTACGAGACCTAGCTTTGTAACCAAAGCAGCCTCAATGATAGGATGGGAGACCACCAGGAGAGGTCAGGAGGAGGAGACAAGGGGTTGGTAAAAGGCAGCAGGGCTGCCGGAGATCAAGTGCTAAGGCAGGATTTACCTCACACCTTCACTCTCTCTCCTTATAATCTCCTTCCTTCCATTCTTTTTCCTTCCCTCTTCATTCTTCCTTCTCCTCTTTTCTTCTTTTTGCTTCCTTGCTCTCTTCCCCTCTTTCCTTATTTTTCTTTGTCTTTCCTCTCCCGACTGGGATGCTCAAATGCAAAAGGGGAAACATTCCTTGCCTTGTGATCAAATGGCACTTTTGCTAGTAGTTTGTGGCTACTGAAAAGACTGAGAACAAACCAGGCTCAGTTTATTCCATGCTTGCATTTCATGAGAGAAAGCGTGCTTCAGCCAGGGCACCCAAACTGCTGCCAATGGTGTGGGTGACAGCTGAGCAGGGAGGCAGGGTGTGTGCGTAACTTCATCCCCATTCAAGCAGGGCCTCTCATTTCCTCCCTGGCACAGTTGAGGCATGGAGGCTGCCACCACCTAAGCACCATGATTGCCCCCTCCCCAGCCAGCCAGCCCACCTGACCTGCTCCCTGCTGGCTCCTGCAAATCCTCGTCATTCTCCTCCTCCTCTTCTTCTTCGTGTCATTGTCCTTCTCGCCCAAGTGGCAGTGGGCTCCACAGGACAGGGTCTAATTTCTGCATTGGGGCAGAAAACTCTGGTGGGCTGGAAGTGAGTGTGGATGGCCTCTCCCCCAGTGATTCCTTGCTCAGTTGGAGGCTTCCTTCAGCCTTCAAACATTTGCAGGGTTTTTTCTTTGCTCCCAGGTTGGTGCAAGAGGCTTTCCAGGGCCAAAATGGGGGGGGGGGACCCTGCACTTTCTGCACCCCATTTTGGCCCTGGAAAGCCTCCTGCACCAACCTCAAAGCAAAAAATAAAAAATAAAACCCCTGAAACTGTTTGAAGGCTGAAGGAAGCCTCCTACTGAGCGAGAAAGCACCGGAGGCCCAGACCATTCATTCCAGCCCACCGGAGTTTCCTCCGCAATGTGAGCATGCACGCACGTACACACACAGATACAGACACAGACACAGACACACAGCATACCCATGTGTCACCTGCCCTGACCCTCCACAAAGGCCCAAAACCAGCTGGCCGGCAGGAGGTGCACCTGCATGTGGATGCTAGTGGAGCTGGGCTGGGGTGGCTGGTGTGCCAAGAGGGGACGCTCTGCATGCCACAGGTTCCCCATCATGGCTCTAATCCTTTCAATTCCTTTTCCAGCTCAATTATGGATCAGCTTCAGAGGCTCTGAGTGATAAAAGCAAATTCCCCTTTTTCCACCAGATGTTCCCCAAAGAAGGATTCCAGTACCAGGCAATTGTCCAGCTGCTCCTCCACTTCAGATGGACCCTGATTGGCCTCTTTGCTTCAGACACAGAAAAGGGAGAGAATTTCATGAGGATTTTTACTCCTGTGCTTTTCAGGAATGGAATTTGTGTGGTTATATCACAACTGTTCTCAACAACTGGGCATACAGAAGCCCTCAGGGATTCCCTCTCTAAGTGGACACAAGTCAATGTCTTTGTTTACTTCATGGAATTTGATATAATTTGGGAGAAAATTCTTCCTTTCCATTTAACATTTATGCGTCTGCCAGGACCCATTGAGGGGAAAGTCTGGATCCTCACAAGTTTTGAAGGGTATGAAATGAACAAGCGCAGACTTCTCAGATACATCCATAGTATTTGGAACTTTGGTTATCTATTTAAAGAAAGGCCAAAAGATTCTGCTTTTGAACTCTTTTTCTTTGTGGAAGAAAAGTTTCAAGATCATTATTTTCATTGTTCTCTTTCAAAGAATGTCTTTTCTGTCAAAGGCTGCAGAAGATGCACACAGAAAGCCCCACTGGAGACCCGGAGGAAAAGGGGTAGAGGAAGGCTCCAAAATTACTACGACCATTACAGTCTCATGAAGACTCTGGCCCAGGCCCTGAATGCTGCATATTCCGCCAGATCGAGGAGGGGAAGGAAGGAGGGAGAAAAGATCTTGGGGTCTCCAAGGCTGAAGCCATGGCAGGTAAGGGGGTCCCGATATGGATCCATTAATCTTAGATCCTTTGGAGAAGGGATCCAGAAGAGAAGGAGGGGAACCATCTCAACGGATCTGGCCAATTTAATTACTCAGGGAATAAAGGTTCCAAAGAGTAGATACCATGGCATTTTTATATTTAGCACTGCTAATTGGAAAATGCTGTATTCTTTTTAACATGAATTCCTGTATTTGTGGGTTTGTGATTAGCCTGGTGGAATTTCCCCCTCCTTCCCATTGCACCTGGGTCTGTGTGCAGCTGGACAGGCAGCTAAGCCCCCCTATTCTCCTCCAATGAAAGGGAGCCTGGCGTGGATCTGGATGCTTTATTGGGAGAAGAGGGCAGGTGAAACTGAGCAGATGCAAATAGTGGAAATCAAATAGAAAGACGAGATAGGCAGCATTAACTAACAGCCAGCAAAGATGCAGCTGGAACCTCTCCAGCGATGCTCCGTGTGAGGGACGGAGGCCGTCTCCAGATGACCAGGGGTCTCGGTCACAACAGCTGCTTCCGTCTTCTCCAAAGGCTGACAGAAAATGGAGTCTGGCTTCAGAACTTATAGTTAGGCTTATCTGCCCCCGGCCGCTAGGTGGTGCTAGAGCAACAACAGCACAACAGTTACTGTATTTTTCGGAATATAAAACGCACCAGTTTCCCTCAAAAAAGAGGCTGAAAATCTGGGTGCGTCTTATACATCCAATACAGCATTTTTTCCCTCCCGAAGCCCCGACCCTTCACCAAAATGGCCATGCATACCCTTATGGAGGTTTTCAGAGAGCTCCTGGGGGCTGGGGAGGGCAGTAATGAGCAAGAAATGGACCATTTTTGCCCCCCCAACCCCCAGCAGCATTCTATAAGCCTCCATAAGGCTATGCATGCAATTGTTGTTGACATAAAATGGGCTTCTTTTTGCGAAAAATGGACCATTTTTTGCTCATTTTTGCCCCCCCAATGAGGAGCACTCTGCAAGCCCCCCCAGGCTATTCATGACTTTTTTTTAAAATGGGGGGGGGCTGTTTTCACAAAAATAGGCTGCTTAGGGGAGCTTTGCAGAGTGTAAAACCTTTTTTTTCCCTTTTGGAAAGCTTTTTAACTGGTTGATGAGAATTACATTGAGTGCTGTGCCAGCAGAAATAAAGTCTTAGGTGCTGCAGATTGCCAGCACATGGATAAATACACCTGGAAACCTCTACCTACGTACCTACTCTCTCTCTCTCTCCCTACTGTATTTCTCTCTCTATCTCTTTTTATTTCTCTCTCTCTATCCCTCTACCTTCCTATCCCCGCTCTCTCTATCCCTACCTACCTACTGTATTTCTCTCTCTTTCTCTCCCTCTATCTACCTATCTACTTTTTTTAAAAAAAATGCCTCTTCAAAACCTTGGTGCATCTTATACTCCGGTGCATCTTATACTCTGAAAAATACAGTGCATGTTGTGGCATGAGAACCTTTATAAATTTGGAGGAAACCCTGTGACCATCTAGCCCAACCCCTCCTATCTGCAGGAATCCCAGTTCAAGATTCTCTGACTGATGGCTGCTCAGTCTTTGCTCTCAGACGATCCATGAAGAGGAGACTGAACTTCTCTGCTTTACAAGCTCAGCTCTGAAACAGCTCATCCTTTTATCATATTTTTTCTCTCATTCAGTTAAAATCTCCTCTCTTGTAACTGAATTCACTTTTTCCATGTCTGACACTCTGGAATAAGAGTGAGCAGATCTTACACTCGTATGTAGCAGGAATCAGTTATTGGAAGAGGGTTCTATCCAGTGGTGGGATTCAAATCTTTTTTCTACTGGTTCTGTGGGCATGGTTTGGTGGTCTTGTGACTGGGTGGGCATGGCTTGGTGGTCATGTGATTGGGTGGGTGTGGCTGGGTGGTCATGTGATTGGGTGGGTGTGGCTTGGTGGTCATGTGATTGGGTGGGTGTGGCTTGGTCATGTAACTGGGTGGGCGTGGCTTGGTGGTCATGTGATTGGGTGGATGTAGCCAACTTGACATCACTCACATCAAGAGGTACCTTGCCTGGTCTCTCCTTGCATCAACAAGATACAATTTCCCTGTCTATTTATTTATTACTAATGAACAGCCAAAATACACAATTTAATCCTATGTATATATGCCATATGTGTACATATATGTTATGGTATAGTGTTTGTATAGGCACACAAAAAGATACGTTATCTACTTTATACACTGTATGTGTATACACACACACACACACACACACACACCTCTTCTAAAACTATACACATTCAACCTCACTTATTGCGTTTGAAAAAACACACCCAGAGTCCACTTTCTGCCACACATTTAACTATCATTTCTGCACATTAGAATGTTACACAGGCCTTCAGATGTTCTTCCCTAGCCTGCACATGACTGTTAGAGCCAGGAGATGTCATGGATTGAGTAAAATGTGGCAAATCTCACTTAACAACGCTCTTGCTTAGCAACCAAAATGTATGTATGTATGTATGTATGTATGTATGTATGTATGTATGTATGTATGTCTCTCTTAGGGAGATCGGAGAAGTCAGGACAGAGAGGAATTCAGTAGAAAGCTATCACACATTGGGGAAAGAAATTTGGGAGATCTGAGGAGGCAAGACAGAGGGGAATCCAGGAGAAAACTCCTGAGCTTGCCTCTCCTGTCTGGTCGATTGTGCCGCTGGACCTGTCCAGCGGGCGGGGGTGAGCGTGGAGCCACAAGGCTGAGGCAGGCATTTGGAAGTTACGTAAGTCCAGGTCCATTTCACCAGCCGGTCATCCCGATCCGGTGAGGACTGGCAGAAACCCACCACTGATTCACTTCCTGAGATTCTTACAGCTGCATCTACCTTCTTTCCATGAACATCTCCCGGCCGACACATTCTGTTTTCAGTTAACTACGATTTTGAGTCCTTTTCACAAGCAAATATATCAAGTTTGGTATCCCTCATCTTTTTTCCAGTGCATCATTCATGTTCTTATATGAGACTCTATTGTTAGTCAAGTCCTAGTTGCTAAAAATCAGATATTTCTCTACTGCTTTTTACTTATGCACCCTTCTCTGCATGCTAATCATAAATATTGTTTCTGGAAACTTGATATTCCTCTTATAAAAATTTTTATTCAAAAGAGTAAAATAAAACTATCACAATGACAAAACAAAAGTAGACTTTTTTAAAAAAATGTGCATTAAAAACAGACAAAAACATGCATATTTCCTCCCTGTTGAATACAATAGAGCTGTAATAGTTTCTCCCCCTTGCAAAACAGGCCCACTATTATAAATTACACATCTATTTGCAACTACTTGATTTGTCATCTATCTGCTGTATATAAAAAACGTAGTTAACAGGCAATCCAACACTAAAGTTAAATTTCAAAACTTCAAACTTTTGTGTTATCTGCTGTTGTATTTAACTCACAGAATATTTACCGGGGCTTCTTCTCTACTACAGACCACCACATTCATTACCTCTGATCCATCCAGAATCTGTCCAGGGTTAAACATCTTTGGTTGATTCTTAATAATAAGACATTTCCTTAAAATTTTAATTAGGATCTTTCTCAACAACTGCTTTCCATTCCCCAAAGTCATGGGACCTCCTGTAAATGGAAACATGACAACTTTGTTTTCCAGTTAAATATGACAAGTTCATTCCCAAATCTCCCTCAATCTTCTTGAAAGAATCCATTTCATCAGTCCTCCATTCTGTCCACTTTGAGTCTTCAGGGTCCATGGCCTCTCCAGCCATCTCGAAGCAGCCTGCCTTCAAACCAGACTCCTTCCTCAGGGATGCCAGCAGCAAATTAAATTCTAGTCCATCCAATCCATCCTATTCAACAATTGTTGCTTGCTTCTGATTATTGCCTTTAAGTTGATTTAAAACCATTGTTATTTTATCAAACCTTTTAAATGAAATTTAAAATAAAGTTTCAAATAAAGCTTCTAAGTTGAAAGACTTTATATTCTTTTTTTTTAATTTTTTTTTAATTTTTTTTGTTACATAGACAACACATACCCACAATTAAAAAAAACAAAAAGAAAAAAAACCATCATCACATATAGCAGGTCGTTTGGTTACAAGTGTTTTAACATTTATCATTCTTATACATTTATTATTTCATTTAATAGGTTATAATATACAGTTTGGGTTGCTTTGTTTACCATCCCTTCCTCCTGTTATAACACCACCTTATTTTCCCTTTCTTTTCTCCCTTCCTCCCTTCTCTACTTTCTTCCTTCCTGCTCTCCTTTCCCTTCTTTCTTCCTGTACCTTTCTCCTACTCCTGCTCTTCCTCATCCCCTTCCTACCCTGTCTCCCCCTCTTTCTCTCCTTTACATCCTCCTCTCCTTACCTCTTTCTTTTCACCCTCTCTCCCTTCTCTACTTTCTTCCTTCCTCCTCTCCTTCCCCTTCCTTCTTCCCTTACCTCTCCTTTACTCCTACTCTTCCTCTTTCCCTTCCTACCCTCTCTCCTTTCTTTTCTCTCCCTTCCATCTTCCTTTCCTTTCCCTTTCCTTTCTCCCTCCCTCCCTTCTCTACTTTCCTCCTTCCTCTCCTTCCCCTTCCTTCTTCCCATACCTTTCTCCTACTCCTGCTCTTCCTCTTCCCCTTTCTACCCTCTCTCCTCCTCTTTCTCTCCTTTCCATCCTCCTCTCCTTACCTCTTTCTTCTTTCCCCCATCTTCCTTTCATTCTCTCCTCCTTTCTCCCTTTCTTTTTCCATTATTGTTGGTGTGTCTATTTTAAATCTCAGTTTATGTTTCCTTGGGATGGTACTTCCGCCAACCCAGATATACTTTAGTATCATTTCTTATTCCCTTACCTTTGCTAATCTATCCTAACTATATTTCCCCCCACAGACACACTTTGTATCTCTCTAATATATATATATATATATATATATATATATATATATATATATATATATATATATATATATATATATATATATATATATGTCTGTGTGTGTTATATTTATGCTGATAAATAAATAAAGGGAGACTAGTATAGATCTATTTCAAGCTATTTAGCTCTCATCAGCTAGCCATACCCAAGTTTTTGGGAATCGAACCTGTGCTCTATTGCCTCCCAGGCAGGGAGTTAACCATTTGAGCTACAGAGAACGACTCCTAATCAGCCAGCCAGGGTGGGAGGTATATACTTAGAGTCACAACCCCTGGTATGCCCAAGTATGGGAGGAAGGTCACACTTCCACTCTCTGTCATTAGGCTCGTCACAAGAGTCCATCCAGACAGAAACCCAATATTTTTTACTGTTGCCTTTTTTGTTATATTTGTTATATTTATGCTGATAAATAAATAAAGGGAGACTAGTATAGATCTATTTCAAGCTATTTAGCTCTCATCAGCTAGCCATACCCAAGTTTTTGGGAATCGAACCTGTGCTCTATTGCCTCCCAGGCAGGGAGTTAACCATTTGAGCTACAGAGAACGACTCCTAATCAGCCAGCCAGGGTGGGAGGTATATACTTAGAGTCACAACCCCTGGTATGCCCAAGTATGGGAGGAAGGTCACACTTCCACTCTCTGTCATTAGGCTCGTCACAAGAGTCCATCCAGACAGAAACCCAATATTTTTTACTGTTGCCTTTTTTGTTACATTTGTTATATTTATGCTGATAAATAAATAAAGGGAGACTAGTATAGATCTATTTCAAGCTATTTAGCTCTCATCAGCTAGCCATACCCAAGTTTTTGGGAATCGAACCTGTGCTCTATTGCCTCCCAGGCAGGGAGTTAACCATTTGATATACCTCCCACCCTGGCTGGCTGATTAGGAGTCGTTCTCTGTAGCTCAAATGGTTAACTCCCTGCCTGGGAGGCAATAGAGCACAGGTTCGATTCCCAAAAACTTGGGTATGGCTAGCTGATGAGAGCTAAATAGCTTGAAATAGATCTATACTAGTCTCCCTTTATTTATTTATCATAAAATTTAGGAAACTTTTATTCCATTAGATTTTTTAATATAGAATAAAAATGATGAAGAAAGAAACCTCTGACCAGTAAGATCTTGAAAGGTTTCCATAAAACATGGCAAAGCCCCTCCACTGAGTGCTTGGGAATGTGCGGATTTGCCCTCCGCAATTATGTCATCTCGGTAGGGTCGCGTTTTTCCTTAGCGCTTCGAACGGTGCTAATTAGTCTTCACGCTTATGTCTCCGCGGATAAGGGCTTCGCGGATTTGTGGTGGAACCTTGTGGAAATTGATCCATCCAGAACATTTTCATGAAAGTGCAATTTAAAAGACAGATTGAAGTTCACCAGTTTTTTTTAACCTGCACAATTTATTATTTAAAAGGAAGTAAATCAAAAAAACTTTGAAGGAGGGGCTGGGAAGAGTTGGGAAGAGGAGGTGGAAGACTGAGCAAAGCTTTACTATTATTTAAGGAAATATCTCTTCTGCTTTTGAGTTTGGACTTGTGCTGCTAAATTCACCTTTCTAGGAACATCCGAGTTCTTTGAAACGTGATGAATTGTTTTAGGTCCACCTTCTGAAAGACCTTGCAATTCACTGTACATTGAATCCTCCCCTTGAGGATCACTGAGAAGATGTCACTGGTCCATAATGTGGTGCTGTGGATAGTTATGGAAGGAACTCATTACGCAAATATTCTGCAGTCATGTAGATCAATCAATCAGAGTAGAGCTGGAAAAGACCTTGGAGATCTTCTACCCCTGCTCAAGCAGGAGAACCTATACCATTTCAGACAAGTGAATGTCCAGTCTCTTCTTTAAAATGTTCAGAATTGAAGAACCCAAAACCTCATGCAGAGAAGAGCAGCAAAGATGATTAGAAGTCTGGAGGCTAAAAAACCTGAAGAATGGTTGCAGGAATTAGGTATGTCTAGTTTAGGGAATGTCTAGTTTAATGAAAAGAAGGACTAAGGGAGACATGATAGTAGTGTTCCAATATCTCAGGGGCTGTCAAACTATTCTAGAGGGACTCAAACTATTCTCCAAAGCACCTGAAGGTAGGACAAGAAGCAATGGGTGGAAACTAATCAAGGAGAGAAGCAACTTAGAACTAAGGAGAAATTTCCTGACCATTAGAACAATTAACCAGTAGAAAAACATGTTGTGAATGCTGCAAACTGGAAGTTGTTAAGATGTTGGATAACCATTTGTCTGAAGTGGTGTAGGGTTAAGGTGACCAGATTTTCAGATTGGTAAAGAGGGACACCTTTCACTGAGGGGGGGGGTGATTAAAAATTTTATATGGAGCAACAAAAATTTTCATACAATGCAAAAATAGTATTATAATTTTTTTTTATTTCAACATAACTACAATTTACAAATATAAATTGTAACTGTTGCCAAACATCAAAATTTTGATCACGTGATCATAGGGATGCTGCAACGGTTGCTAAGTGTGAAAATGGTCGCTTCGTGTGAAAAATGGTCATCAGTCACTTTTTTCAATGCCATTGTAACTTTTCCCATCAAATTTAATCTGTACAACATTTTATCCTGCTATTTCAACTCTTTTCCCATCCTTTTTAATCTGGAGAGTAAGTGTCATATAAACATTTTGAGAAAGCTGCAAAACTTGATGAATATTGCAACTAAACACTTCATTATAAAATTTCATTGCAAATTATTTTGAGAAAAATAATACGCTCATAGAATCTTATTAAATCTAGTATGTTATTACTTTTTCTTGCTTAAACCTTATAATGGTTCCATGAAACAGTTTTATTTATTCTTTTCCGCCAGACTTAGCTGATTGTTTTCCATGTCAAAAGGATCAACATCCAAACAAAGTTCGAGATAATTGTCTTCCAAAAACTGTAACTTATTTGACTTTCCAAGAGCCGTTGGGTGTTTCTTTGGCAATGATTGCAGTTTCCTTTTCTGTCATCTCAATTGTGGTGTTGGGAATCTTCATTAAACACTAGGACACTCCCATTGTCAAAGCCAACAACAGGAACCTCACCTATACGCTTCTCCTTGCTCTCCTGCTCTCCTTCCTTTGCACTCTGCTCTTCATTGGGCAACCAGATCAAGTGAAATGTCTCATGTGGCAAACTACTTTTGGCATCACTTTCTCTGTAGCCCTTTCTTGCATTTTGGGTAAAACAACCATAGTAGTGCTTGCTTTCATGGCCACCAAGCCAGGCTCCAAAATGAGGAAATGGGTGGGGAGACGGATGGCCAATATGATTGTGCTATCTGTCTTTATGGCTCAGTTCACCATCTGTGTTGTGTAGTTGGCAATTTCTCCCCCATTTCCAGATTCAGACATGCACTCCATAGTTGAAGAAATTGTCTTGGAATGTAATGAAGGATCAAATACAATGTTTTATACTGTCCTTGGCTTTATGGGACTCTTGACCATTGTCACCTTCATGGTGGCTTTCTTGGCTAGGAATTTACCTGACAGCTTCAATGAAGCCAAATTTATCACCTTCAGCATGTTGGTCTTTTGCAGTGTCTGGGTATCATTTATTCCCACCTATTTGAGCACCAAGGGGAAATATGTGGTTGCTGTTGAGATCTTCTCCATTTTGGCTTCAGTGGCTGGATTGCTGGGCTGCATCTTTTCCCCCAAGTGCTATATCATTATTCTTAAACCTGATCTGAATAAGAAGAAGCAACTAAAAAAGAAGTGAAACTACTATTTATGCCAGAACCCTTGAATAAGGACAAATTGGTTATTTTCAATATAATATAAAGGGTTATTTTGTACTTTGGGGGTTCTGTATTATTCCCTGATATAAGCACATCAAAGTGACATACAAGGCAGTACCTTGACATATAGAGACACTGATATAAGTCCCTATTACATTCACTCTGCAAAACTATGACATATAATGTAGTAAGCCACTCTTGCTTTGCATGAATATTCCAATGAAAATAAGACAACCTAGGAAGTTAGACAGTACTCGGAAAAGAAATATACAGAGAACCCATGTGCAAACTCTCATTTAACCTGCATATTTTTTTCTCCCCCATAACTACTCTTTTCTATTTTCAAGATGTGTCGATAGATAGAGATGTAGAGTCACACAAGAAGGTGATTGTCAAAGCATTAGCTGTGATTATCTTTTCCAAGTTCACTTAAGAACCTGGAGAGTTTCCCTGCATCTTTTCTTTGAACTGTTAGATCATTATTCTGAGCTCCAATATGAGGAAATGGTAATAGCTAATCAAGAACATAAAAAATCTAAAAATCAGTTTTTAATATTACAATGTGCACTCTTCTCATACTTACTGACTTTGTGGTCAGCTTCATCTTTGGGGAAATTATGTTCCCCTCTAAGAGGCCATGATATGATCCAGTCTATAAAAAATGCCAGGCTTATAGGGTATTGGACCAACAACAGATTATCCCTGCCTGACCTGCTGGGACAGATACTATAAATATAGAAGTAGCAAGATATAGATGTAAACTGAAATGATTTATATATAGAGACGTGTGTGTGTGTGTGTGTGTGTGTGTGTGTGTGTGTGTATTTGGCAGTTCGAATCCCTAGCACCATAAAACAGAGTGAGCTCCTGTTACTTGTCCCAGCTTCTGCCAACCTAGCAGTTTGAAAACATGTAAAAATGCAAGTAGAAAAATAGGAACCACCTTTGGTGGGACAGTAAAAGTGTTTCATGCACCTTCGGCATTTAGTCATGGCGACCACATGACCATGGAGATGTTTTTGGACAGCTCTGGCTCTTCAGCTTTGAAACGGAGATGAGGACCGCCCCCTAGAGTTGAAAATGACTAACACATATGTGCAAGGAGAACTTTTACATACATACATACACACACACAATCACACACACACAGACACACACACATATGCACACACACACACATATATAATGGCTGGGTAGGTGTGCCAAGTGGTCAACCTATGGATTTGATTGACTGGGGGATCGTAAATACCATCTACTGGAGGGAAGAGGAAACATCTGGCAATGAATAACAGTGGAAAAATTTAACCTTGAATACAGAATAGAGAAAAGATAACTGAAAAACTTTTAAGGAATATACAGCTTGTCCCTGTTGCTTTGACTTAATTTTGCTATGGCTGAGAAATAAAGTTAAAAGTTTTGAAATAGACTGACCCACCCTGGGATTGGATACTACAGCTGGAAAAATTTGGAAATAAGAGAGATACTCAATTAAATGTGGTGGAATACAAAAAATATTAAAAACTTGTTAAATTTGAACATGGAATGTAAGATGTTTGAAGAAATACTTAAAATGTTAAATGATGCATGCTCAACATTAAAAGGTATTAGAGAACCAGAAAAAACATTGAAATACATAGAACATTGATGTTGGAGAGGAACTGGTAAAGGGAAATGCAAAAGAGAGGCAGAAGACTAATGGGGGGGCTGAAAATAAAAGCAAGCTAGGTAACTGTTCTGACCCCCCTCCGTACGGTGAGTCACACTGACACAAGATTACTGCTAGACAATTTATTCACAGTAAATTAACACACCAACAAAACTTTGGCAGCAACCCAGACTTCCACCGATAAGAAATACACGAAAGAGTTTCTCCAGCTTTAGTATAATAGTTTGTCCTGCAAACAGTCTCCTCCCAGAGTCTCTTCTTACATACTCTCTTGGGAGGAGCCTAATCACAACCACCTGGCCCCAATTACCTTCTGTATCTCCGTAGTTGCTGTTGGCGCTTATCTGCCCGTCTTTGCCTGGCATCTGGGACAAACTCCCTTTGGCTTTCACCGCTGCTCCATGCCTCAGGTGCCTCCTGATGTCCAACCAGCCTCTCTGGTCCCTGCTCAGAGTCTGAACCCTGTCCAGAGTCCTCCACATCCTGCATCCCATGGTCCGGAATGACCTGGTGCTAAATAAACATGTGGGCAGTGGCGCAGGCTGTCCGCAATCTCCGACAGAGGACAAAATGCACCATCCTGCTGAGCATGTCCACTACCACGAGAACCGTGGTAAACCCTGAAGATGGAGGAGGTTCCGGAAGAAAGTCCATGGACACGGCTCCCCAGAGTCTGTCTGGGGTCGGCAATGGCTGCAACAGGCCTGGAGGAGCTCCCGTTGCTGACTTGGCCTGTCAACACTGTACACACGATGTGACATACATCTGCACATTGTGTTGTAAGCGGGGCCACCAGAAAGTATGGGAGACCAGGTTCAAAGTCTTGAAAAGGCCAAAATGTCCCACCGCTGGATTGTCATGACACTGGGAGAGAATAAGTCCACAGAGGAGCCCTGTGGGCACATAGATCCGATCCCGGTACCTCAAAAGGTCATCATCCAAGGTCCACAGGGAAGCCGGCCCTACCTCTGCCCTCTGTTGCACCACCCACTCATCGCCCCACTGTGCATCCCATATCTGAGACCGTAAGTCCATGGGCTCATGAACTGCAGCAAAGGATTTAACAGGTAGAACTGTCCGGGGTGGAAGTGAGTCTGCAGTGTCAGAGTACTCCAGTTTCTGGGACAGGGCATCCACCCTTTGGTTTTGCACACTAGGAATGTAGGTCACTTTGAAGTTGAACCAGGCAAAAAACAGAGACCACCGGATCTGGCGCTGGTTCAACTTGCGCACTGTTGTCAGGAACTCTAGATTCCTATGGTCTGTCCAGACCTCGACTTGATTCCTGGCCCCCTCCAGGTGATGCCTCCAGGACTCAAACGCCACTTGATAGCCAGCAACTCCTTCTCCCAGATGGTGTAATTGTGCTCAAAAGGATTGAGTTTCCATGAGTAATAACCTCAATGGAAAAGGGTACTGGCAGGGGCGTGAGCCTACAGTAACACCACACCCACCACGATGTCAAATCAGAAGATATTCAAAAGAAAAAAAAAGAAAAAAGGGAACTTAAGAATAGGAGACAGGAGGTGAAAAAGAAAACTGAAGACAGATAGAACAAGAGAAAATGGTTAGGAAAGGAGGAAGGTAAAAAAAGAGAGATATTGGTAGAAAATGAAATATGTTGATACTGTTAATGATATATAGCTAAATAAGATAATATCGTTAAGTGTGGGTAACCAATTAAGTAAAATGCTTGTTATATTAAAATGAATTTGATGATATATGCTGCATATAGAAACTAGAAATAACAAATAGAAAATGAAATGATAAAGTTGGTATATTATTTACTGAAAGGGTGAAAAATGATTTTGTTTATTTGTTAAGAAAAATGTAAACTTAAGATGGAAATATGGTAAGAAAATGTGGGCCCGAAATTAGAAATGATAATGTGATGTAAAATTACTTAAGTATAAGGGAGAATGTAAAAAGGGGGAAAAAAACTGGATAACACTTTGTTTGTAAAGAGGTTTTAAACATTAGTAACAAAAATAAAAAAAACACTTTACACACAAAAAAACCTTTAACCTTTAACTGTCTACTATTCACCTCACCCCATTCCTAAGAGGTCTGTAAGGGGCATGCATAAGTGCACCATTGTGCCTACTATCCCTGTCCTACTGTCCCCATTTATTCATACCCATTTCACTCAAACTCATGTTTATTCTTACACCTATTATCTTATAAATGATTGACAAATCAAATAAATAAGTATTGCAATATCTACTGAGACACCATAAATATATTTCCTTCTGATGTTTTTCAAACACAGTACTATTGTAAGTAATAGTGCTGATTACTGATTAAGTATAGTCATTGTCCCATCTCTCAAGGGGATTTCAGGAGAAACTGACACATCTATGAATCCAGATCAAGACCTTGCATTCCTTTAATAGCTTCTCTGAAACACAGAACTGCATGAAGGGAGAAAAAGAAAGATTTGTCCTTGTCTGAATTCCAGATAATGTTTATTGTATTGACTGTAGATAATGTTAATGAGTGGCAAATTGACTTGCTCAGTTGACGTAGGAGATAATCTTTAATGTCTACAATGACTATATATTACAGTGAGTTGGTTATATTCAGGACCTTAACCTTACTTTTTTTCCCTAACATGATGCTAATTTCTCCTATTTACAACTGCAAACTCAGTAGTCCTCTTCCAATTCCTCACAAGTATTATCAGTCTGGGGACTTAAACATTGCTGCAATTATTTATCAAGTCTTCTTTCTTTCAAATGAGATCACTTTTGAAAGTCTTTCTTATCGTGAAGTACTTGACCAATACCTGTAAGTGTCCTTCTCTTCCTCCTCCTCCTGCTCCTCCTCTTATTTCCCTTATTGCCACCTATCTTTCTTCCATTTTTCTGCTGAAACACCAAGTACTGTTTAGTTAGTATGCTAATTCCAGTGGGCATATTTGGCCATTCTTAATTCCACAACTCAGAGAAAATCAGCTGGCTCAAGCACAGAATGTTAAATTAAGACAATTTGAATCAATTTTACTTTGAAAGTAAAGAGCTTGATGATTTTAGAAGTTAAAGATGTCCTTGCTTTAATCCTGAACTGTTTCCCATTCCATTTAGCCCAGAAATGAATCAGGGAGCCCTCAAGTGCATTTGAGAAACAAAAATGTCTTTACAAGTCAAGGATTGTAAAAAAAGAGGAACTTTTTTTTTGTAATCCCTTAGAAAAGGGAATGAAAGTACTGGGAAAGTACTGAAAAATTAATATCCAAGGTATAATTTTACTTTGAATTTAACAATTTGCCAAGAGAAGAGTCTTAAATATAATGGAAATCTGCTACAAATGATTTCCCAGATTCTCATCAATGACTCCCTATCCATACAAACTAGGACTATAATTTGCTAACAGAACCCATAGTCTGTGTTTATAATTATATTTAAAATTTTACAATATCAACTGTCTAAATATGAAGCAGAAATATATTGACATAGTTTATAACTCTCACTGAAGGTTCCTCACTCATAATTACCAACACACTTTGGCTCTGGCATTTGCTGTAAAAGAAATCAATGAACATGCTGGAATTTTACCTAATGTGAGCCTCGGTTTCCACATCGCTACCAACTATCTTGAGGAATATACAACTTATCTTTTAGCAATGGAATTCCTATCTACAAAAGATAAATGTATCCCCAACTACAAATGTAATGACCAGACCAATACGGTAGCTGTCATTGGAGGACCTCGTACAAAAACCTGTCTCAACATGGCAACAACTCTGTGCAACTACAAATTTCCCCAGGTGAGAAGAAATATTTATTATTTTTATTTATTTATTTTTTCAAGCATGTATAAGATAATAGATATAGGTATAAACATGATTATGAATACAGGAAATGAATACGAATAAGTCGGGACAGTAGGCTAGGGACAGTAGGCACATTGGTGCACTTATGCATGCTCCTTACAGATCACTTAGGAATGGGGTGAGGTCAACAGTAGACAGTCTAAGGTTAAAGTTATGAGTGTTTGGGGATGAAACCACAGAGTCAGGTAGTGCATTGCAGGTTTTGACCACTCTATTGCTAAACTCATGTTTTCTGCAATCGAGTTTGGAGCAGTTTACCTTATGTTTGTATCTATTGTGGGCTCGTGTGTTGTTGTGGTTGAAGCTGAAGTAGTCATTGACAGGTAGGACATTGTTGTAGTTAATTTGGGTACTATGCTCAGATCAGACTGAAGGTGGTGTAGTTCTAAGTAGTCTAAGCCCAAAATTTCAAACCTGGTAGTATAAGGTATTCTGTTGGGAGCAGAGGAGTGCAGGACTCTTGTGAAATATCTTTGGACTCACTCAATTGTATTAATGTCTGATATGCAGTGAGGGTTCCAGACAGATGAGCAGTATTCGAGAATTGGTCTAGCAAAGGTTTTGTATGCCCTAGTTTGCAATACTGTCAGACATGCCTCTTTCAAAATCCAAGAAAGAAATCCCCAACTCCTTTGTTTTAGAGAAAAGGTATTTTTACTGGATATGAACTGATAGCAACGAAAGTAAACCAAGATCTGAGGCTAAAGGCATGAAATTGTACATATCAAAAGTTTACCCAAATTCCTCCCCTCAACAACCCCAAGCTGAACGTCAAATCTCCAACCCCCAAGGGTGTCATTTGAGTGCATCTTAAGGTGGCTTCATCCATCTTGTATGCACTGTTCTCTCTAAGGTGCACGGCTGCACGGCCGCGCACATGGCAAGAAACCCCCGCGCAGCAGTTTCTAACTGCCGCACAGAGATTTCTACCAAAGCAAATGTGGGGAAGTCCTTTGCAGGCGGCTAGAACTGGCCGCCCACAAAGGACCTCCCCAGACTTGTTTTGATGAGCCGCCTGTGGCAGTGGTGCCTCTTCCTCCACGCGGAGCACCTGAGCTGGCCCCTGCTTTATCCCTCCCCCTTCCTCTGCCATGCTTGAGGAGCCATGAGGCCGCGGGAGCGAGTAGGAAAGCGGCAGAGGTGGAGGCGGCGGCAGGGGTAACCCAGAGCCCAGATGAGGTGCTCTGAGCAGAGGGGGAGGCACCACCGCCGCTGCCATGGGCGGGGGCGCCAGCGGGAGCTTTGCTGGCTTCACCGGCAAAGGAGGAGAAGAAGCAAGAGGACTGGCAGCTTTGCAATGCAACCCCCTGGTCCCGCCGGCCGCGGATTTGATTCGGCGTAAGCGGGGGCCGAACACATGCTGCACGGACTTTGCGCAGTGAGGCGGAGTAATTCAACACCCCCCCAAAGAACGTGTGTGTGTGTGTGTGTGTGTGTGTGTGTGTGAGAGAGAGAGAGAGAGAGAGAGAGAGAGAGAGAGAGAGAGAGAGAGAGAGAGAGAGAGAGAATTGGATCAAAATTGGTGGTCAAAGGAGTGGAGGGAAGGAAGGAAGGAAGGAAGGAAGCCCTGCCCCCTGTGAAAAAAACTGAAGATGGAGCAGTGAATGAATAAACCATAAAAGCAACAGTTAATGCGTAAGTAAGCTGAGGAGCAAGTTCTCAACTAAGGAAGCAATATAAGAAAGAAATATAAAAAGCTCAATATGCCAAAACACTTATTTTAGTCTTCATTTAATTACTTGTATTGTAGTCTGATGTAACATCTTTTTAAAGTTAACGTTAGTTAGAAAAGATAGGGTACAAAACAAATAATAAAAAAATTGTACATTCATTTTGAAAAATAAATGCAATACTTGATTAATTTCATATCTTTATTTAAAATACTTTTGGCATGGCATATGATTTTACTGACTCAGTTGGAAATGATGTGGATGTTGTATCTGATTCTGAGGTATATATATATTCTTAAGTAACATAACATATAGCATATTGTCCAAACTTGCTAGACTATTTAATTGATCTTACTACTTTAAAGGGGGAGAGTTTCATGATAAATTATTTTATTACATTTATGTTGCATTTATATATTATATTTATTACATTTATATTCCACATTATATATTTGTATTGTTATTTTAGTGTTTATTGTCAATTTTTTAGATATTATATTGATATATCAATACTGATTTTAATCATACTAAATAACAATTACTGCTATTATTTATCAGCATTAAATATTTACAGTTTTTAATATTGAGTTAGCCATATTTTAGAATAATAGGATTATTTTTTAATAGTATAATTGGCAAAATCAAATTCAAATGTGATAGGTTGCATTCCAAAGAATGTGAGAGGGCAGGTTGCTTGCAAAATGCCAGGACCAGGCTGGTGGTGCCATGTCTACCTCTAGCCAGTCTAACAATGTAAAACCTGAGCAGAGAGGCTCTTTTCCCCCAGTGTGAGCGGAAAAGTATAGTGTTTGAGCGGCCCATTTTCATGCCTGGCATTCATCAGGCTGAAACCTCGCTCACAATCGGCGCTTGATGCTTGGAAGGTTGCTCAAATGTCCAGCAGACGTGGCAGCAGTTAAAATTGTGGCTCTCTTAGGTGCTCAGGCATGAAACTTTGCCGCTCAAACACTATACTTTTCCGCTCACACTGAAAAAAAATTAGAGGGAACATTGCTTGTATGCAGAGACGGTTGACTTTGACCAGACCTAAACAAGTCCATTCAGCATGCACAGAAGATGGTGAGAACAAAACTCCCTCTTCATCTCCTCCAACATGCTTCCCCTTCCAATACAGAAACCCCCTCCTCTGTGCATTACTATGGCACTGATAGCAAGAAAGTGATATAGAGACTGACAAATACAATATTACCAGAGAAGGAGCTTGACAAGATTAGGTAAACAACTCTTAATGCCTTTTGGCAATGCTGTTACAGTGAGTTCTATGCAAGATGATTCATGACCTATTTATTATTTTCATAGTTTGATTCCTTGTCATAACTCTAACAGGTTAACTTCTTAGAGAAGCAAGAAATATTTGTTATATAATGATTGAGAAATTTTATGAGCTATGAAAAATATTATCAAATGCTGTCCCTTTTGCTTGATGAGCAGTACTCAATTTGCAGATGTGATGTTATGAAGTAGATTTCAAGAACTCTCTTTCTGTCTAACCACAAATGCATTGTTCCTTTATTGTTCCTTTATTTTTCTTTTTCCTTTGTTCCTCTGCTTCCCCCCACTTAGATCACATATGGATCAGCTCCTTTGATGAATAATGATGAAGCAGCCCTTTATGTTAAATGGATGTTCCCTGATGAGATCCACCAACTTAAAGGAGTGCTACGCTTACTATTGCATTTTGGATGGACCTGGGTTGGGATGATTTCTCTGTATGAGGAAGATAAGGAGAGGTTCATTCAAAAGAGTCTGTCCATATTTTCAGAGAAAGGAATCTGCTTTGACTTCGTAGAATGTCTACCCCAAATGATGTATGATAGTGCAGCTGCTGAAATGATGGAAGAGGCAGATAAAATATATAAAGTGATCACAGGGAGTACAGTCATTGCAGTGATCTTGAATGCTGAAATTACAAGTTTAGTGACCTTGAGAATAATGGTCTATGGTTTCGATTATGATGATGTTCCAAAGGGGATGAAAGTCAAGGTCTGGATCATGACAGCCCAAATGGAATTCACCTCTATTCTGATACAAAGAACATTGCCCATTGATTTTCTCCATGGTGCAATTTCCTTTGCACTTCACTCAAAAGAGCTAACAGGATTCCAACAATTTATGCAGAAGAGAAGCCCAAACTTTGACAAAGAAGATGGTTTCATTAGGGATTTCTGGAAAGATGCATTTGAATGCTCATTCTCCAGTGATATTACAGATGGAAATGTTGAAAGGATCTGTACTGGAGAAGAGAAGCTGGAGACTCTTCCTAATTCTGTCTTTGAGACCACCATGGGGGGACATAGTTACAGCATCTACAATGCAGTCTATGCTGTGGCACATGCTCTGAGGGACTTGCATGCCTCCAAAGTCAAAGTAGGTCGAGAAATAGATGAGAGAAGATGGAAGTTTCAATCATCATGGCAGGTAATGTTCACAAATCCAAATTTAGGAAGAACATCTGATCATCTTAAAAATACTGGACTGTAGGTGTTTTCTGTTTGTTTTAGCACTTATAAATGAAATATTGTTTAGGATAGATGTGAATATTGCTGATATTGTCATTGGAAAAGGAAAGGAAAAAAAAGTAAAAATCTAATTTTTTCGCAATATTATTTGAATTTTTAAGTCATTTGTGCTTTACTGAGTAGATTTTCAGAATTAAGTTTGTAGGACATTCAGAAAGTTACAAAAGCATGAGTAACATGCTCATTATTTTATGTATGAATGTTTATGCCAGAAAACTGAATTAATAATTCCTAAAATGCTCAGTTGATCAAAGCTAAGTTGTCTATCAATGTTTTTCTTTTCTCAATTTCACACTGGAATTCTCACTGACAATTTTTCAGGTGAAAATATTAATCAATTGAGTAAAAATCTATGTGATCAACATATCCTTTTCAATTACAAACATAGTAGATTGAACAGGAAAAAATCTCTACTGAGCATAAGGCAAACTCAAAAACTGTAATTTCTGCATATGATTCAAAGAATCCAGTTAATATTTATATTTCTCTGTTTCTTCATTCAGCTCCACCATTTTTTGCAGCGAGTCACATTTAACAACAGTGCTGGAGAACAGATTTCCTTTGGCCTCAATGGGGAATTTGAAACTGGATTTGATATTTTCAATTGGGTCACATTCCCAAACAAGTCCTTTCTAAGACTCCAGATTGGAAGGATCAATCCCATGGCTCCTCCAGACAAGCTCCTCACCATTTCTGCCAAAGATGCTGTTTGGCCCCCCATGTTTAACCAGGTGTGTCTCATTTCTCACTTTTTAGGAAATTATGTATTTATTGGTCCACAGAAGTAAATGATAAACTGATTGTCATCACAACAACCCTTGGATTTATCAGCCTCAATTGTTTTGTTTGTGATAGGAGCATAAACTGCTAAAATATAAATAGGTCTTAACATTTAAATACATATAACCTTTATTTATCTCCAATGCAAAATCATCCCACTAATTGCAATAATAGATTTTATTGATTATTCAGTTGAGCATATCAAAGCACGAGCATCAAGCAATGTAAAATACATTAAAATGAGAGAAGCTAAGATAAAATAAGATAAAATGACAAGTAGTAAAATATAATTCAAAGATATAAAAATGAATCCAAGAGATCAAAACCATCACCTCTGCATTCAGCATCAATATCTTCTATAAGTCTTCTTAGAAGAGAGCCCTGAATATTTGGGCGCTGAAAACAAATGTTATTTGTTTTCCCAATTATAAAACCCAATTATATGGGGTTTTTTTTGAAGTAGAATAGAATACTTTACAGAATAGAATAGAATTCTTTGCAGAATAGAATAGAATTCTTTATTGGCCAAGTGTGAGTGGACATACAAGGAATTTGTCTTTGGTGCATATACTCTCAGTGTACATAAAAAGACAAGATGCATTCATCACGAATCATAAGGTACAACACTTAATGATAGTCATAGGGTACAAATAAGCCATCAGGAAACAATATCAGTATAAATTGTAAGGATACAAGCAACAAAGTTACAGTCCTGCAGTCATAAGTGAGAGGAGATGGGTGATAGGAACATGAGAAGATTAGAAGTAGTGCAGATTTAGTAAATAGTTTGACAGTGGTGAGGGAATTATTTGTTTAGCAGAGTGATGGCGTTCGTGAAAAACCTCTCCTTGTGTCTAGTTGCCTTGGTGTGCAGTGCTCTGTAGCACTATTTTGAGGGTAGGAGTTGAAACAATTTATGTCCAGGATTCAAGGGGTCTGTAAATATGTTCACAGCCCACATTTTGTAATATCTATAAGTACTGAGCCCTATCTGAACATCATAATGGACAATTGAATTTGAAGTAGGGGGAATGTTTTTAACTACAGTAATAAAACAATGACACTTTGGAAACATACATAGTGTAATCCCAAACATGCTTTCTGAAGAGGCAACTGGACTTTCTGGTTTTTCTTTGAAGATGTTTCACTTGTCATCCAAGAAGCTTCTTCAGCTCTAAGATCTGAAAATGCTTCTTGGATGAGAAGCGAAATGTCTTCAAAGAAAAAAACACAAAATCCACTTGCCTCTTGAAGATGCAGCTTTGGGACAACCAAGACCTGTATGACTGAGAATCTCAATAGACAGACATAGCTTAATGGAAAGAAACTATTTATTGTAACAGAATGAAAATATTTTTTTAAAGGCATACCGAGAGCTTTGTAATTTCATCTCTTTAGATTTAAATTTGTATATGCCACCCCTGAAAGTGATAAAATAGGGAGCAGATATTCTTTGTTAAAACAAAGACTTTCTATTAGAGACACAATCTATCTGTCTAACCAACTAACTAACTAGTTATGCTATACCAAGTGAAGGGATTTGATTGCATACTAAGCATAAATGTTACCCAGAGTTGCTGTCCATAGCAAGATAGGAGGCATACAATTTGATAAATAATATAAAATAAATAAAAATTGTTGAAGGAAAGGTAGATACTTAAAAAAAACATATACCAATCAACAGAAAACAGAAAACTGCTTTCTAAAATGGCAACAAACTTCCAAGAGGGAAATGGATTTACAAACAGCTTCATAGACAGTTCAGCTTAATAAATGTATAGCATATATTCCCCAAGTTATTAAATTCTGGACAAAAAGGGTTACATATAGAGTTATGTTAATCAGCATCTTTTGAAAACAGGCGAGTGAGAGACTTCAAATTGCAGATCAATATTTTCTGCAAATCATTAAAGGAAAAGTTCAATTTAATTTCTTTCCAGTCAGTTGCAAGCTTCAAAGAAACCAAGAAAACCAAAGAAAACTTAATTATTCCCCTTGTTGCAGCCAGATTATAAATAGTTCACCTTTGAAAATCAGATTGCTGCCATGAAACATTCATAAAAGTTAAAATAAAATCTGGCCTTGAGTATCATATACACAAAGCATATATAAGTTCTGCAGCACTAGCTCAAATAATCACTTTATATGAGAAAAGACAATAAAGGCAAGATAATTGAACCTTATTGATGACGTGTAGCATATTCATTACATATGTATTTCACTACATTGTACGAAGCATGAAAAGAGCTCTTGGAATGAGTAGGAATCCATTCATCAACCCATGAAAAGACAGTGTGTTCCCCAAGCCCTAGAATTAAAAACTACCCCACACCAGATTCTGGTACTGGTTTCCTTGGAATATATTTTTAGAATATTATATTTGACACAATCATGCCATTAATGTAATAGGTGTAAGATAAGGAACAGTCAGTGAATAAGTTTGTTGTAGAGGTTAAGGCACGGGTGTCAACTTGCGGTCCACAGGCCAGATGTGTGACATGCTTGGCCCCACCCCCACCCAGTTTACTGAAAGGGAAAAACGTCCAGATACATCATGTGATGCCGCCATGATGATGCGAGTTTGATACCCCTGGATTAAGGCAACAGGCTAAAAACTGGGAGGCTATGGGTTCTATTCTATCTTATGGCCAAAGACAGCTGAGTGATTTTGGGCTAGTCACCCTCTCTCTTTAGAAGCAGGAAGGGGCAAGTCACATATGAAAAACCTTGCAACAAAATGCAAGAACATTTCCAGGTGTTCTCCAACATTCAGATGCAATTGAATACAAGAGAAAATGTGAGCAGTTAATATTTGTTGAAAAGGTGTGGACTTCAACTCTCAGCTTCAACAAGCTGGCTCGGGAATTCTGGTAGTTGAAGTTCATACTTCATCACTGAGGTTTGAGAAAAACTGAGTTAATGAATTTCAAACAAAAGAAAATGGGAAAAGGGGACATAGAGGCTTGAATTAGGATGTGTATCTTTTGGTATGTGTAGACTGAACACCCCCAAAAGATAAATTCTTCATATGAAAGAATTCTGATTTTATTTATGAACAGACAATGCCCCTTTCCATCTGCAATGAGAAATGTCCTTCTGGCTACAGCAAGGTAAAAGTGGAAGGGAAATTATCTTGCTGCTATGACTGTAGACGCTGTCCAGAAGGCAAGATTGCTGATCAAATGGGTAAGCAAAGGAATACATTGAATATATCAATAATTTAATAAATAGAAATGGGACTGAATTTTTAATAAGTATTATTGTAGCTGAAAAGCTTGAGCTTTCCTTTAGTTTATATAGTTTAGCAAGGAAAAGCTTCTTCATATTTCAGTGAGATATTTAATGCTGTTTGACAGATATTTTATATAATGATAGACAGACAGACAGACAGATCGTTAATGTAGCTGTATAAATTAAGGGTTATTCAAACTGAACTCTGCGTTATATAATATATTGTACTGCACAATATTTTTTTAAAAATAACTCAGCTATTTCAATGGACATTAGTAGGCTCAATTTCTTATTAATTCTTCATGCTTAAAAACAATGGTGGTTCTACATCATTGTACTACAAATTTATTTGTTCTTTTCCCCCAGACTTAAGTGATTGCTTTCCTTGTCCAGAGGATCAATCTCCAACAAAGGGTCAAGATAAATGCCTTCAAAAATCTGTAACTTATTTAACTTTCCGAGAGCCATTGGGAATTTCTTTGATAATGATTGCAGTCTCCTTTTTTTTCATATCGGCTGCAATACTGGGAATTTTCATTGAACACCAGGACACTCCCATTGTCAAAGCCAACAACAGGAACCTCACCTACATTCTTCTCATTGCTCTCATGCTCTCCTTCCTTTGTACTCTCCTCTTCGTTGGGCAACCTCATCAAGTGAAATGTCTCATGCGGCAAACTACTTTTGGCATCACTTTCTCTGTAGCCCTTTCTTGCATTTTGGGTAAAACAACCATAGTAGTGCTTGCTTTCATGGCCACCAAGCCAGGCTCCAAAATGAGGAAATGGGTGGGGAGAAGGATGGCCAACACGATTGTGCTATCTGTTTTCATGGCTCAATTCACCATTTGTGCAGTGTGGTTGGCAATTTCTCCCCCATTTCCAGAATCAGACATGTACTCCATGGTTGAAGAAATTGTCTTGGAATGTAATGAAGTTTCAACCACAATGTTTTATACCATGCTTGGCTTTATGGGGTTCTTAACTGCTGTCACCTTCACGGTGGCCTTCCAAGCACGGAATTTACCCGATAGCTTTAATGAAGCCAAATTTATCACCTTCAGCATGCTGGTCTTTTGCAGTGTCTGGGTGTCATTTGTTCCCACCTACCTGAGTACAAAGGGGAAATATGTGGTTGCTGTGGAGATCTTCTCTATTTTGGCTTCAGCAGCTGGATTACTGGGCTGCATCTTTTCCCCCAAGTGCTATATCATTATTCTGAGACCTGATTTGAATACGAAGGACCAACTAAAAAAGAAGTGAAACTAATATTTATGCCAGAACCCATGAATAAAGGCATATTGGTTATTTTCAGAATATATGGCTTCTTTCTTTCTTTCTTTCTTTCTTTCTTTCTTTCTTCCTTCCTTCCTTCCTTCCTTCCTTCCTTCCTTCATTTCTTCCTTCCTTTCTTCCTTTCTTCCTTCCTCCCCACTCTCTCTCCAATTTGTCTATTCTGCATTATTCTCTTGTGTCATCACATCAAGTGACATGCAAGGTAGCGACATGATATATAGGTACATGGATATATAACTTACAGTCACTCTATGAAACCATGACTGTAATTGGAACTTTATTGTACAATAGCAAGGTGACTAAGGGAGACGGCCCAGGAGAAGGTAAGATTATTGGCTTTACATGGGAATCTTCAGATCTGGCTTTTCCTATACGGTAACCATTTGGCTTTAGTAAAACTCTACTTTTCACTACAAATGGAGTCAAGGGTCTTTCTTTCCTAAACAAACAAGTTAGGATAGCCTAACACAGTCGCTATGATGATTTCTTCCAAGTTCATTTCAGAACCTAGAAACCTTCCTTCCACTTTTTTTAAAAAAAATTGATAATTATTCTGAGCCCCAATCAGAATAAATGGGAATAGCTAAATCAAGAAGATAATTTTGTCTCAAAAACAGTTTTTAATATTCTAATGTGAATTCTCTTTCAAATTGTTGGTTTCATGTCCTGTAACCATAAGACTTTATAATTCCCCTACCAAAAAAAGAAAACAGCCAAGTCTCCCAATATTCTTCACAACCATGGAAAAATATGTTGAGGAAAATTGGTACTAATATCCACTGCCCCAAATCTGAATGTTTGAAAATGACTTTGGTGTAGCAGATAAAATACTGGGACAGAAACTGGGAAACCATCAATTGCAGTCCTCATTGAAAAACATGGTGCTGGAAAATTTCTTCTTAGCTTTCCTCATATAATTCACCTTATTCATGATGACATGTCTAATCTTGGTTAGCTTGTTTAATTTATATGCATAGAATGGAATGGAATGGAATAGAATAGAATATTATAGAATAGAATAGAACAGAACAGAACAGAACAGTACAGTACATAATAGAATAGAATAGAACAGAACAGAACAGAGAGTAATGCTAACAGTAACCCCAACCCTACACCATTTCAGATAAAAGCTTGGCCAATCTCTTAAACAACTTGTGTTTTCCTTCCATTCACAACTTCTGGAGGCAAGTTGTTCCACTGATCAATTGTTCTAAATGTCAGGAACTTTCTTCTTAGTTCTAGATTGCTTCTCTCCTTATTCATAAGCCTTGAATGATATTTCATTTTGCTCACTGAAATTGTTTCATAGAGCAATTTTTCTTTTGTTTCTTTTGTTTGAGATTGATGAGTGCAACTTTGTTCACATCTTAAAGATATTGTTTTGTTATAAGATGCAAATACTAGACTATAGGATAATGTAAGGATGTAAATACAAATACAATAGCAGAGTTGGAAGGGACTTTGGAGGTCTTCTAGTCTAAGCCCCTGCCCAGGCAGGAAACCCTACACCATTTCAGAAAAATGGCTATCCAACATCCTCTTAAAGACTCCCAGTGTTGGGGCATTCACAACTTCTGGAGGCAAGCTGTTCCACTGATTAATTGTTCTAACTGTCAGGACATTTATCCTTAGTTCTAAGTTACTTCTCTCTTTGATTAGTTTCCACCCATTGCTTCTTGTTCTACACTCAGGTGTCTTGGAGAATAGTTTGACTCCCTCTTCTTTGTGGCAACCCCTGAGATATTGGAACAATGCTATCATGTCTCCCCTAGTCCTTCTTTTCATTAAACTAGACATACCCAGTTCCTGCAACCGTTCTTCATATGTTTTAGTCTCCAGTCCCCTAATCCTCTTTGTTGCTCTTCTCTGCACTCTTTCTAGAGTCCCCACATCTTTTCTACATCGTGGCGACCAAAACTGAATGCAGTATTCCAAGTTTGGCCTTACCAAGGCATTATAAAGTGGTATTAACACTTCATGTGATCTTGATTCTATCCCTCCGTTTATGTAGCCTAGAAGTGTGTTGGCTTTTTTTACAGCTGCTGCACACTTCTGGCTCATATTTAAATGGTTGTCCACTAGGACTCCAAGATCCCTTTCACAGTTACTACTGTTGAGCAAGGTACCACCTATACTATACCTGTGCATTTCGTTTTTCTTGCCTAAATGTAGAACCTTACTCTTTTCACTTGATAGTGCCCAATGTTCAAGTTTGTCAAGATCCTTCTGTATCTTAAGCCTATATAAATACCTGTTTATATCTAATAGGTCCAGTGGGATTAATACACTTGTAACTATAAATTATTTAGATAACTTAAAGTTTTACAGATAAGGAAAATATTATGGTTAATATTAACAATAATTTCTGATATGTTTGTTCAGATTGTTTAAATTGTATATTTAAAACTAAATGTGCCATTGATAGACCATGACAAAATGAATGAATGTATTTTGCAATGTAATACATTTTTCTATCTTGAGCTGAAAAAATTAATTGCATAATGCATAATGTTTCACTCTCTACTGACTATTATTTTTTGTTGTTTATAAAAAGTAGGAAAAAATAAAAAAGAAAGAAGAAAAATAAAGGAAAGGGGTGAAACGTTAGTTGTAAAGGAACATTAGCATTTGGTTTGTAACTTCACTCTTGTTTATTTATTTATCTAATATTTATTTATTTCATTTTATTTATTAAATTTTCATACCACCTACCTCACCAGAGGCAACTCTAGGTAACTTCCATTTAAAATGCACCATAAAACAATAAAACAAATAACAAACTTAAATGTAATTCAATTTAATTCAATTAAAAATTCAATTAAAATAAAACTAAGATGGAGAAGAGAGGGATCAATGTATGTTCAATTTTTATGTATTATCTACAACATTAGCTACCACCAATGTGTGACAACTCCATTGGGGCACAGAGTTAGTTGGCATAGCCATGTCTTCAATGTCTTTTCAAAGGCCAAAATGGTGAGGGCAGATCTCACCTTGGTGAGTCATGATGTTCTAGGGCAAGATGTCAAACTGAAGCCTGGTTGACCTGATATGGCCTATGGGGTGCTCAAACCTGGCCCATATAGCCAGCCTGGAAATATCAAAGTGTGGAAATATCACAGTGCCTCAACCAGCCACAAAAGGCTGTTAGAAGGCCCATGTGCATCCCCCTATGGACCATATTTGGCCTCCACAGCTTCCTGCAGCACTTTGCCGACCAAAATGGGCTGCAAGGGGCCCTCTGTGTGACCCATTTTGGGTTGAGTGCAGCTAGAGGCCAAGGAGGCCAAAAACAGGCCAAGCAGAGCCTCCACACATCCTAGTTTAATGAAAAGAAGGACTAGGAGAGACATGATAACGGTGTTCCAATATCTCATGAGCTGCCACAAAGAAGAGGGAGTCAAGCTATCCTCCAGAGCACCTGAAGGTAGAACAAGAATCAATGGGTAGAAGCAAAGAGACAAGCAAATTAGAACTAAGGATAAATTTCCGGACAATTAGAACAATTAATCAGTGGAATGGCTTTCCTTCAGAAGTTGTGGATGCTCCAACACTGGAAGTTTTTAAGAAGATGTTGGAAAAACATTTGTCTGAAGTGGTATAGTGTTTCCTCTCCAAGCAGGGGTTTGGACTAGAAGACCTCCAAGATCTCTTCCAACTCTGTTATTCTATTCTATTCCAAGATCTCTTCCAACTCTGTTATTCTATTCTATTCCATTTTGGCTGTCAGGGTGCTGCAGGAGGCACCTGTCTCATCTCCTCCCTCTGCTCCCTCTACTGGCCTGCAGAGAACTACAATGCTGGTCCAGCCCTCAAGGAAATCCAGTTTGACATCCCTGTTCTAAAGGGTGTGAGTTGTGGCAGAAAAGCTCTTCCTCTTGACCCTATCAGCTGAAATTCTTGGCCTAATAGAGTCCATAGCATGTCTCTTCTGCTGGTGTCAGTGAGTTGGGCTAATCGCTAAGATCCTGTCAATAGGATTAATTACATTTTCACTTTAAGGAGTGTATAGGTATATCTAAATTCAGTGACTCATATCATGACTTCAGCGTTATTTCTTTCTTTCAAATGATCCTTGAACTGAATCAGTCATGTTATACTGCCATTCTTCATAGCAGATCCTGCCTTAGTCAGAGGACTGACAAAATGATCACAGCAAATGAAGTTCAGTGCTTTTTACTCGGTGCTTGGAATTAGCAAATTTTGGTACCTGACTGCAGATCTGTATCTGCCCAACATGTTAGGATATTTGGAATAGAAAAGTTTCCAAGGTTTCTGTTGTTTGGTGGACATAGTGTTCCCCATTTTCTGCTTCATGTCTAAGTTTTAAACATTAATGACATTGCTACTGATTTCCTTGGGGGGGGGGGAATCATTTTCCCTTCTGATATTTTTCAAAGAAGCAAAGAAAGTACTATTACAACTCAGCAATTATTTTCAGAGTAATTATCAAATTAAGTGTCATCATGATCCCTTCTACGCCACATCTCAAGAGTCTAAACAGCCATTTCCTGCCAGTTAAACCATTACATTACACTGTGTGAATATAATCCAAGCAATATAGAACCGCATGTAAGGAAAACAAGAAGGATACATATTTTACATATGATATCTCATTGTCTTCACATTCATGAGAGGCTGGCTAATTCCAACTCAGTTTCTCTGTTAAATGGTAACATTGGAACGGCTCTTTGATATATACAATGATGACATTTTATACTGAATTGCTTCTAATAAGAACACTGGTTTACTTCTTTGTTCCCAAGACAATGTGCATTTGTTCAGTGTTCATCTGCAACCTCAGAGATCCTCTTCCAATTGTTCATAAGTATTATCAATCAGGAGATTTAATCATTGCTGCTATCATTTATCAGGTGTTGTTTCTTTCAAATGAGATAACTTTTCAAAATGTTCCTTCACACGATGTCCTTGATCAGTATATGTAAGTATTCTCATGATCATTCAGAGGCATACATATCACCACTATAATGTTCCCTCCCTCCCTCCCTCCCTTCCTTTTACACCTCAGAGATTTAAGCTCCCCAAATTCTGAAGTATCAAATGAGGGAAATATTGGTGCTTTTAATTTTACTGTTTATTACGAAGGTAATTTCCCATAAAGAACATTCACTGTTTTATTAGGAGAAAGGTATGACTAATCAAAGCTTTAAGACTGTTCTAATCTACACATCCTACTGCTTTGTACATTTTCTTCCCTTGCATGTCACCATGGAATGAAGAAGATTGGTAAGCAATGGATTATTATGTTTTATAGAATACAAAGCCCAAGTGACAAATTACTTGTAAGAATGTCAAAACAGCAGAACTGTATACATCCCTCCCGCCATTCATTTTAAATAGGAACATTAGTGTACTTTAGTTAATGTCGGAATATCTCTCTCACAATGAATTTGAGTTTTTCATATGGAGTGCTTCCAAATCCATACAAACTTTGGGTTATTGTTGCTAGAGATCATATGCCAGAAGTCAAGTAAACAATGAGAATCACATTTGCTGTATTTATAAATATATGTAACAATTAAAAATATAAACTGTTTAATTCTGAAGAAAACATCATATTAACATAGTTTATACCTTTTACTGAAGGTTCTTTAGTCATAATTACCAACACAATTTGGCTTTGGCATTTGCTGTAAAGGAGATCAATGAAAATTCTGGGATTTTACCCAATATTACCCTGGGTTTCCACATCACTACTGATTATATTGATGAAATTACAACATATCATTTAGCAATGGAATTTCTATCTACAAAAGATAAATTTATTCCCAACTACAAATGTAATGACCAGACCAATACAGTAGCAGTCATTGGAGGATCCCGTTCTAAGACCTGTGTCAACATGGCAACCGCTCTTTTTAACTACAAGTTTCCTCAGGTGAGATCAAAACTGGAACAAGATAAGAAGTCCAACAGTTATTTATTACTCTCAGATGTTGAGTCCTCAAGATAGGTCTTTTAAAACCTTAAGACAACCAGTTCATCACCTGCAATGGAAATCACCACAGCTTTTCTTAAATATACTCTGAAACTTCCTGTTGCCAATGGGTTAAACTGAGAAGAAAGACTTTTTATTTCCTTTCTACAAAAGGAAAAGGTTGGGTTATGCCAAGACTTGGATACTGTCTCCAAAAATCAGAGCAAGGGTGACAATTAAAAAACATAGATATCATACACTTCTCTTTGGAAGTCTGAATTTTGTCTGAATTCTTTTCTCCACATTTAGATCACATATGGATCAGCTCCACTGATGAATAAGGAAACAGGAGCACATTTTGTCAAATGGATGTTCCCAGATGAGATCCACCAACTTAAAGGAATACTACACTTATTGTTGCATTTTGGATGGACCTGGGTTGGGTTGATTTCTCTATATGAGGAAGACAGAGAGAGGTTCATTCAAAAGAGTCTTTCCATGTACTCAGAGAGAGGCATCTGCTTTGACTTTATAGAGTGTACCCCACCAATGATGTATGGCAATTTAGCTGCTGAAATGATGGAGGAAGCAGATAAATTATATAAAGTGATCATGGGAAGTACAGTCATTGCAGTGATCTTGAATGCTGAAATTACAACCACTGTGACTTTGAGAATAATGATCTATGTTTTAGACGCTGATGATATTCCAAAGGAGAGAAAGGCCAAAGTTTGGATAATGACAGCTCAGATGGATTTTACCTCCATTCTAATGCAAAGACCCTTGCCCATTGATTTTCTCCATGGTGCTCTGTCCTTTGCAATTCATTCAAAAGAGTTACCCGGTTTCAAAAAATTTATGTGGAAGAGAAGCCCGAACTTTGAAAAAGAAGATGGGTTTATAAGGGATTTTTGGAAAGATGCATTTGACTGCTCATTCTCCAGTGAGGTAACAGATGGAAATGCTGAAAGGATCTGCACTGGAGAAGAGAAGCTAGACACTCTTCCTAATTCTGTCTTTGAGACCACTGTGAGTGCACATAGTTACAGCATCTACAATGCAGTCTATGCTGTGGCACATTCTCTGAGGGCCATACGCTGCTACACTCCCAAATTCAAAGTGAGTCAAATAATTGACGAGAGGAGATGGGAGATCTTCCTTCAATCACCATGGCAGGTAATGTTGGCTAATTCAAAATTCAGGAAGGGCATGAAGTTTTGTAAGCAGCACTAACTTTCTCAATTAATGAAAGCAAAGTGATCTGTTGCTTTTCTCCTTTTTTTTTTCAATGTTTACATGGAATTACCGTCTGAAATATTTTCAGTTGAATTATATTAGTTAGGCAGTAGGGTACAAAGTGAACATGATGAAGAACACTTTTTCCCAATTTACTAGAAAGTGGGGTGAAATTTAGTAGAGACTTATGTGAAATAACTTTTCTAGACAATTCTAGATAGGCCCATGTATTGTTATTTCCGAGTGAACTAGAAGCAAGATCCATTGTAGGACTTTTCTGACAGTCTCTTAGCTACTATAGTTTTCTAGGTCTCTATGAGAGTGTTAAGGATTACTGAAGATGATTCCATACCTCTACTCCTGCTTCATTGAATTGTCAACATAAGACAAGGGGAAAACGGAGGTGTAAAAAAGAGGATAAATTGTAGACAGTCAATTCAAATTGTTTTTCCATGTAAATTTATTTTAATATTTAATCCTTTTAATATTTTTTAAGAGCAACCCTTTGGTTGGATGGAATGGCAATCTTGGCCTAAATTTTTTTTCTGTGTTGGAGAATTTTATATTCTCTTCATTTAATGCAAACTGATTTGATTTGGATTGCTCCCTTCCTGGGTGAGGGTATGTTCATCTGAAAATTTTTCAATTTAAAAATATTGGGCAATAGAATAGAAAATGCATGTCATAGGGGTAGGGCTAGCTGTCAGCATGAATGTCTGCTTGAACAGAGAGCTCCGTGAAGAGCAGCTGGGTCTGGTGTCCCGAGGGGTTTCTTGAAAGACTTTTGTAAACCGATGATTTCCTGTAGAGAAATCTGAAGAGAAGTTTGGTTTGGCAAAACCATGGGATGGCAGTTCATGGTCTGCACTTGAAATTTCCTTCATAACCCCCAGCATGGAAGAGGGAGATCTGTAAAGGCTGTCCCAGAATGCTGATAGCAATTCAAAGTAAGCAAGGGTTTATTACAGAGAAGCTGCAGGAGTCACGAGTGGATTATCAGATTCCTGATCTTGGTGGAGAAGGTATTTTTATTCCAAAATAGTTCAAGAAAGAAAGAAAGAAGAAAGAAAGAAGACTGGAGGAAGTTACAAGCGAGAGAAGAAAGTGGGAGTTCTGGAAAATATCTAAATTAGGGATCCAATTCTTCAAAAAAATGACAAGCATTACAAAGCTAACAAAAACTGGCACGGGGAGGATGGCAGCATCCCAGCTGTCTCTAGCAGCTGCCAGCCCTTCGAACCAAAGATCTTTGGAGGATATGTTACGAAGAGAAATATCTAATTCAACCAAGGAGCTTCAGATGATATTACAAACTATGCAAGAGACAATGGCTAAAACCCACTAAGAAAAGGATATCAGTGAAATAAGAAATGGTACGGGTGAACTAAAGGAAAGGATCCAGAAGATGGATGATAAATTTGAGAATTTCCAGGAACAGATCAATAAAAATGAACAAAGAATAAATGTAATAGGAGGAAGGATGGATAAGGAGGAGAAAAAATGGAGGAGCTGATCCAAGCAAACCAAGAACTTGAGTTAAAGGTCCTTATGTTAGAATCGGAGAAAGCGGCCCAATTTCTACAGTTTCAGAATGTAAAGGAAGAAAAAGGTGAGGATTTACCAGATATAATGGCAGACCTTATGGCAAAGGTTTTGGGAATAGGAAAGGATGAGATGGCAAGTGAGATCGATGAGACATATAGAATCCAGACAAACTATGCAAAAAAGAACAATCTCCCGAGGGAAGTCCATGTAAAGTTCGTTAAAAAATCAATACGCGACGAGGTGCTGAATAGAAAAAGAGATGATCCGATAGTACATAATCAATGACAATTAACAGTCCTAAAACAGGTATCGAGGAGAATCAGAGAACCAAGAAGGCCCTATCAATTTTTACAATCTGTGTTGAATAAATATGAAATTAACTTCAGATGGTTGATGCCGGAGGGTATACTGGTAACTTGGAAAGATAGAAGATTCAGAATAGATACGGTGGAACAAGCAGAAGATTTCTACAATAATCTGGTTGGACAGGAGGATGAGGAAAATGAAAGAGAACTGTTGGAAACAAGGATGCAAGGACTCAGGGCACATATAAGAAGAGAAAAGGAACTATCAGAGACAAGAAACGAGAAAGAGGTTGTTTTAGAGAAAAAAGGGGAAGAACCAAGAGAAGTGAGAGAGATAAGGGCAACAAGAAGCACACGACCTAAATACACAGAATCATGTCAGGAGAAATCAAGATTTTATCATTAAATATCAATGGTCTAAACCTGCCCCAGAAAAGGAAAACAACCTTTAATAAACTAAAATGTTTGAATTATGATATAATTGCATTGCAAGAGGTTCATATAACTAAATGACAAATCCAGACCTTGGAATATCCTAGATTGGGTAAACTTTACATGGCATTAGCTGATCGAAAGAAAAGCGGAATAGCACTATATGTTAAAGACACGATTCAGACTAAATTAATTTATCATGATAGCAATAGCAATAGCAGTTATACTTATATACTGCTTCATGGGGCTTTCAGCCCTCTCTAAGTGGTTTACAGAGTCAGCATATTGCCCCCAACAATCCGGGTCTTCATTTTACCCACCTCGGAAGGATGGAAGGCTGAGTCAACCTTGAGCTGGTGAGATTTGAACAGCCGAACTGCAGAACTGCAGTCAGCTGAAGTAGCCTGCAGTGCTGCATTTAACCACTGCGCCACCTCGGCTCTCTCAATGATGAGGAGGGGAGAATATTAATTGTAGAAATAATGTTAAACCAAAAAAAAATATATGTTATTGGTTGTAATATATGCACCTAATGAAGGTCAGAGAAAATTTTATTATAGACTACATAGCATTATTCAAGAGATGGGAAATGAAAATGTCTGTTTAATGGGTGATTTCAATGCTATAGCTGACCAGAAGTGGAACTATAAAAGTGAAAAGAGGAGAAAAGCAGCTAGGAGAATTTTGCCCAGGTCATTCTTCCAAATGGCCGAAGAATTAAATATCTATGATGTATGGTGTGAAAGATGTCCAGAGGGAGAGCAGTACACCTTTTACTTGAATAGACATGAATCCTGGTCAAGGATAGATATGGTCTGGATGTCGATGGAGTTAATCTCAGAAGTGAAGGAGAACCAATTTATGGGTTGACCATAATCCCATGAGGATTACATGGAAAAAACAAAAGGATAGTTATCGTTGGTTATTCCATAGAACAATCCTAAAGGATCAGGAATATATTAAAAGTGGTAATGAGGAATTGAGTTTTTTCTTCAAAGAAAACTGGCCAGGAGACACATCCATACAAAATCTATGAGATACAACTAAGGCATTTATAAGAGGGGTCATGATATCGGCTACAACTAGGAAGAAAAAAATTGAGAATCAAACAATAAGAGCAATAGCAATAGCAATAGCAGTAGACTTATATACCGCTTCATAGGCCTTTCAGGCCTCTCTAAGCGGTTTACAGAGAGTCAGCATATTGCCCCCAACAATCTGGGTCCTCATTTTACCCACCTTGGAAGGATGGAAGGCTGAGTCAACCCTGAGCCGGTGAGATTTGAACCGCTGACCTGCTGATCTAGCAGTAGCCTGCAGTGCTGCATTTAACCACTGCGCCACCTTGGCTCTTTCAAGAGAGTTGAAAGAAAGGTATAGAAACTTAGAGAGAGAACTTCAAGAGAAACCACAAAATAGAAGTATAAAAGGAAGTATGGAACTGATTAAACATGAATTGGCTATATTTGAAAAAGCAAAATTGGCACAGTCTATTAAAAAAGGGACTTCCGGGGAGGGATGGGACTTCCGGGGAGGGATTTGCCGTCGCAGGCGGCTCAATTGAGCTGCCCCCAGATTTCTGGTTCGTTATCTACTTAATATCCAGTAGATATCTGTTTCTTCAGGCAAGAAGATAGCAGTGAGAGACCCAGTTGGTAAGAGCTTTCTTTAAAGTTTGCAGTTGTTTTTTTTTTTTTTTTGCTGTGAACAGAAGGGGAGAGACGGCCAAAGCTGAGTCATACCTCCGGCCAGAAAATCTCAGCTGTTTTTTGCAGCACAAGGCAAGGAACCCCCCCCCCCCTTAGGACAATTTTTGAAACTATTTTATCTGAAATTAATACAAGCAGAGCCCGGACCTGAGAACTTTATTTCTTTTTTCTAGGGAAAATCCTAGCTTCAATGCTATAAAAGCTTATTTGTGTAATTGTTTTCAAGATGGCGATTTTGTAGCTTCTGCATTTGCTATAATGGTATATCTCTAATTCCCTGGCACGACTGACAGAGAGAAAGATCAAAGGAACAGCCAGATAGCATTCTCTGACTAATTAGATTTGTTTCCTTGAAGACCTACCAAGAATTTCTTTTTCTCTCTTATCAATTTTTAAAAGCTCCAAAGCCTCCTTGTCAATAAAGGGACACTCTAAACACAGACGAATATGAACCGTTTCATTATAATGTTAATCTTTTGAAACTTGCCTTGTTATAACGCTTTTTTTTTTACATCTTTTGAAAAACTTCTACGAACAAATTAGGGGGGACATAATACTTTCTTCCCTTGTAAGCTAAATAACGGGCCAGCCGAGTTTGAATAACTGTTGAATAATTGTTTGAAGAAAAGAAACAATGGCACCAAAATCAAAGTCGGGGAGACGTCCTTTTAGCAATACACCTCATGCATTTGGCACAAAGTCGCAGCTTTTACCTTCTACGTCCCCTACTGGAGATTTGCTAACGAAAGAATTTCTTTTTGAGACTCTTAGAGAATTTAGAGAGGAGATGAAGCAACTTACTACAGACTTATGTGATAAGCTTGATACCAGGATTGCTAAAACAAAGGATGATATGGTAGGACTTGTAACTGTACTGACAGAGTATGTTGCTGGAATGGAAGATAAGCTTGAGCTTCTGGAGGAAGCCAACACCAACCTGACATCCAAAATTGAAGTGATGCAACAAAAAGTTGAAAATGCAGCAAAACAAATTGTTATGATAACTTATAAACAGATGGAGCTTGCATTAAGAGTTAGGGGACTGCGTGAAAATGAACAGGAGAACTTGAAACAGATTTTTTCAGAGGCCTTCAGTCGTCTGGTGGGAAGACTGGGAATCAACTTTGACTGGCAGATTGAAAAAAATTATCGTCATAACTCGTGGGCGGCAAAACACAGACAGCTTCCTAGAGATGTAATTATGTACTTCGCTACAAGAGAGTCTAGAAATGCGATATTACAAGAGTCTTATAATACTAGGCTACAAATTGGCGGACAGGACTTGATTGTCTTCAAAGAAATACCACCCCAAATGTTAAGAGCCAGGAGAGATTACGCCTTTCTAGTCAAAGAACTCAGAAACCGTCAGATACAGTATAGATGGGATGTGCCATTTCGTATTATAGTTACATTCGGTGAGCAAAAATATCATCTCAACTCTGTATGGGAAGCCCGAGATTTCTATCATAAGACCCTGAAGGTGGGACACCCTGAATCATCTGGACCTGGAGATAGACAATGAGAAGGACAAGATAAACAACAAATCACACAACTACAAGACAGAAAGCATCATTTTCCCCTTCCGGAAGGGCAGGAGACCAGAGAACAAGGACCTAGCCGTACGACTACCAGACGAATGGGAAAACAAGGCAGATTGCAACAACCTCAATAATCATCGGCCATTGATTAAGGAGTTATGTCTGAACTCATTATAAAAGAGAAAGAAAATATTTTGCTATTTTAAACAGCTCAAAAACGACATAACTTGTCTGTAAGAAAATTATATTAAACTAACTGATCTAAAATATTTGCTCAATCTTGAATTTGGTCAATATTTTGTGACTTTTGCTATGCAAAAGAAAAATGGTATAGTTGTATACTGAAGAAGAGACAATAAGGCTGAACGAACTGATGCAGATCTCTTTGGAAGATATATTGCATTGGATCTAAAAAGACTTGATGGACAACTTTGAATTTTTATACAAATCACTAATGATTTATTTTCTAGGGTGAAGAAGACAAAGATTGCGGTGAGGGTTCTCTTGGATCACAACCCAGTTTGGACGCAATTGGGAAGTGTAGTGTAGGCAAGAAGGTCTTGGAGGTCGAATGGGAGCTTATTTTGATATGGAAAGCATATTAATGATTGTAAAAATTGTTATCTGAATACACTGTTCGGAACATGAATAAGGGCATATCCAGGGAATTTGTAGGAGAGCATATATGAGAGGAGTACTGATGAATATATATATATATATATATATATATATATATATATATATATATATATATATGTGTGTGTGTGTGTGTGTGTGTGTGTGTGTGTGTGTGTGTGTGTATGATAAGTTTATTTATAGGCTGCCCTTTTCCCTGAGGGGACTCAGGGCGGCTTACAACTTATGGGGTAGGGAATACACACAATGACATATAAAACAATACATAATTAAAAATAGAAGCAACATTCATCATTCGGGTGGGGACGGATTATAATCTTTAACCCCAGGCCTGACGGGATAGCCAGATCTTGAGGGCTGTGCGGAAGGTCTGGAGGGTGGTGAGGGTACGGATCTCCACGGGGAGATTGTTCCAAAGGGTCGGAGCTACTACTGAAAAGGCTCTCCTCCACGTAGTTGCCAGTCGACACTGACTGGCAGATGGAACTCGGAGGAGGCCTAATCTGTGTGATCTAATAGGTCGCGAGGAGGTAATTGGCAGGAGGCGGTCTCTCAAGTACCCAGATCCACTACCATGAAGGGCTTTATGGGTGGTAAGTAGCACCTTGAAGCGCACCCGGAGATCAACAGGTAGCCAGCGCAGCTCGCGGAGGATAGGTGTTATGTGGGCGAACCGAGGTGCACCCACAATCACTCGCGCGGCCGCATTCTGGACTAGCTGAAGTCGCCGGATGCTCTTCAAGGGCAGCCCCATGTAGAGCACGTTGCAGTATTCCAGCCTAGAGGTCACAAGGGCACGAGTGACTGTTGTGAGAGCCTCCCAGTTCAGGTAGGGCCGCAACTGGCGCACCAGGCGAACCTGGGCAAATGCCCCCCTGGTCACAGCCGACAGATGGTGATCAAAGGTCAGCTGTGGATCCAGGAGGACTCTCAAGTTGCGAAACCTGTCTGAGGGGTATAATATTTGGCCCCCCAGCCTGAGTGATGGAACACTAGCCAAATTATTGGGAGGGAAACACAACAGCCACTCGGTCTTTTCCGTATGTATGTATGTATGTATGTATGTATGTATGTATGTATGTGTATATGTGTATATGTGTATATGTGTATATGTGTATATGTGTATATGTGTATATGTGTATATGTGTATATGTGTATATGTGTATATGTGTATATGTGTATATGTGTATATGTGTATATGTGTATATGTGTATATGTGTATATGTGTATATGTGTATATGTGTATATGTGTATATGTGTATATGTGTATATGTGTATATGTGTATATGTGTATATATATACCCTGGCTTCGCTGATAACGGATAAGAGCCTGTGGCCTAATGGCTAAGATCTCTGCCTAGTATGCCTAGCATGCAATATAGCCCAGGTTCAAATCCCAGTAAGGGTATGGCTAGCTGATGAGAGCTAAATAGCTTGAAATAGATCTATACTAGTCTCCCTTTATTTATTTATCAGCACAAATAAAAAAAAACCATATATATATATATATATATATATATATATATATAATATATATATATATATATATATGTAGGTCTCTAGTTGTTCGGGTTTTCTCCCGCGTAGAATTGGAGATGTCTTGGCGACGTTTCGACGAAGTCTCATTCGTCATCTTCAGGCGGCTTCAGACTACTTCAGGTTTGGTGTTTCCAGGAGTAGTTTCCAGGAGTACTACTCCTGGAAACACCAAACCTGAAGTAGTCTGAAGCCGCCTGAAGATGACGAATGAGACTTCGTCGAAACGTCGCCAAGACATCTCCAATTCTACGCGGGAGAAAACCCGAACAACACACACACACACACACACACACACAAACAAAGGCAAAAAACGAAAAGAGTTGGAAGAGGAAACCAAAAGAAAATTTGAAATGTATCTAAATTGTGTTATAGAGGAAGGAGGCATAAAGGGGACAAATTGAGGGTTTGGAAACTGATAGATATTTAGATAAAGAGATAAGACCCCTAGCTAGAGAAGAGTTCTACTTGGTTAATTTATTTGGTTTTAATACATTTTGAAATCCTGCTGGTAATTAATTAATTAAGATTAGGAACAATGTAAACTGCTTAAGTTTGTGTAATGGTAAGAAGCTGAGTTCAATGCAGAGATTTTACGGACTTTTTCTTTCTTATTCTTTTCTCTTTTCCCTGTTTTTTCTTTATCACTTCTTTTTTCTTTTTTTTTCTTAACTTACTTGGTTTTAATACATTCTAGACTGTGTTTGATAAAAAGCTATACCGGGTACGGGCTCTGGGAAGTTGGAAGGGGGAAGGGAGGTGGGGTCATAGGGGGAGGGGGGAGGGGGGAAATATAGTTTGTGCCAGTTTTTAAAACAACATGAATGCACTTGTATACTGTTGCCTTTTTAAAAAAAAATTAGTATAAAATAAGAAGCCGAATATATCGATGAATAGTAGAAATACACCGAAGTGAGGAGCAGAGGGAAAGAAGAGGGAGGGGCAGAGAGGGAGCGAGAGAGGAATCGAAGGAGGGGGAGATGGAAGGGAGGGGGAGAAAGGAGCGTTAGAGGGGGAGGGGAAGTAGGAGAGGGGAATGTTGGAGGGGAGAAAGGAAAGTTGGAGGGGGGAGAAAGAAAGGGTGTATGGAGGGTTGAAGCGCTATATTGGTTTTGTATTTTGGGGAATACAAGGAGGGTTGTGTTTATTGCTCAATGTTATATGGCCTCAATCATGCACAGTATATATGTGGGGAAAAAAAGCAAAACAATTTTTTTTTTGAGAATGCAAATAAACTGGGGTGGTGGCTATCCTATAGGCTGAGGAATACTTAATCGGAAACTAACATTGGCTAAGGCATATAAAGAAAATCTTTACAAGATGTTCTACAGATGGCATCTCCCCCCAGCATGGCTCTCCAAAATGTTTAAAAATCTGGCACCAAATTGTTGGAAATGTTAAAAAACACCAGGCACTTTTTATCATATGTGGTGAACATGCAATGAGCCCAAAAGATATTGGAAAATGATTCAATCATGGTTGGAACAAATGGTGGGAGACCAAATTTTGTTTAAACCAAAAACTTTTCTCCTAGGCAAAATACCAGAAAGGTTTAAGAAAAATGTACTCTATCTAATTATACATGTACTAACTGCGGCGCACATAACTTTTGCGCAATATTGGAAAACAGAAAATAAACCATCAGAGCTAGATATAATCAGAAAGGTGTTGGCTAGTGCGGAAGCATATAGGCTCACTCTTGAACTTAAAAATAAAAGGGGAATCAGAATATTTTGAAGTCTGGAAAAGATTTTATGATTGGTATAAGACAAAGTGACAAGACTGGAACAAACTGTATATATTGTGATTGGACAGAAGGATAGATAATGCACTAAGTAGGCTAATAGATAATGGTTGAGACTAATTGTGTATAATGTGAATGTATGGTCACTTCGACTCTGCGGGATTGCATTGTTTTAAATGTAAAAATAATAAAAATATATTTTTTAAAAAAGAAATATATAAACCATATAAACTAAGGTTCTACATTTAGGCAAGAAAAATAAAATGCATAGGTATACTTTATGTGGTACCTTGCTCAATAGTAGTAACTGTGAGAGGGATCTTGGAATCCTAATGGACAACCATTTAAATATGAACAAGCAGTGTGCAGCAGCTGCCAAAAAAGCCAACACAGTTCTAGGCTACATAAACAGGGGGATAGAATCAAGATCATGTCAAGTGTTAAGTATGTCTAGTTTAATGAAAAGAAGTAAGGGGTGACATGATAGCAGTGTTCCAATATCTTAGGGGCTGCCATAAGAAGAGGAGTCAAATTATTCTGCAAAGCACCTGGACAAGAAGCAATGGGTGGAAACTAATCAAGGAGAGAAGCAACTTAGAACTAAGGAGAAATGTCCTGACAGTTAGAACATTTAATCAATGGAACAACTTGCCTCCAGAAGTTGTGAAAGCTCCAACACTGGACGTTTTTAAGATGTTGGATATCCAACATCTGAAGTGGTATAGGGTGTCCTGCCTAAGCATGGGGTTGGACTAGATCTTCAAGGTCCCTTCCTGTTCTGTTATTCTAAAAAATTTCCCAACCAGTTGTAAATAGTGTAGACTGAGGCAAAAAATTAAGAGCTTACTTTTTATTGAGCATAAGACTAATTTGAAATGAAAAAAACCAACCCTTTGGTTTTTATCATATCCTTTGTTTAATCCTGTTAATTTTCTCATTTCTTTTCTTTCTTTTCTTCATTTAGCTCAACTATTTTCTACAACAGATCTCCTTTAACAACAATGTTGGGGAAGAGATTTCTTTTGGCCCCAATGGCGAATTAGTAACAGGAATTGATATTCTCAATTGGGTCACATTCCCAAACAAGTCCTTTCAGAGAGTCCAGGTTGGAAATATTGACCCCATGGCTCCCCAAGATAAATTTCTCACCATTTCTGCCAAGGATACTGTTTGGCCCTTCTTATTTAACCAGGTATGTCACATTTCACACTTTTTAATAAATCGTTTAGTCATTGCCCTATATTAATAAATGATTTAAATACAACAACAACACTTGGATTGTTTCTTTTTTTATCAAACTAAAATAGCTGAAATAGCCTAAGGAAACTATTTCTGAAATATAGTTCAAAGATATAAAATATCTTGCAAAATTCAATATATTGAAATATGTGATTCAAGAGTAGAGACCTTCATCTGGACATTATGACTGTCTATCTCTATTTCTCCAAAGTATAATATTATTGGAAATATGCTTGCACACTAAAATTCATTAAAGTGGAGGAATCAATGAGGGGAGGAATATGACATAAAATGTTTCTTTTGCCTTTTTCTGCATTTTAAGGCAGAGTTCAACCCCTGATTTACGAACAACTTTATATCCCTCTTTGGTTTAATAGTTTAAGATAATCATACCCCTCCCAAATTTTAAACTTTAATGAGTGTATCTCAAAATAAAGATCTTTTTGGAAAGAGTATGAGTAAATGATCTTATAATAATCTGTAAATTCTTAAAGAAAAGATCAAATTCAATTTTTTCATTCTGCTCAAAGATTCAAACAAATAAACAAAGAAAGCCTCCCATTCTACTATAAGAATAAAGACTTAGAATAGCTGAATTTTGAAAATCAGAGTTTTGCTAATCAAAGATCATAAAAGCCTCATTTATAGATGGAAAAGTCAATGGCCTGTGTTATCTTTTAACCAAGTTTTGAAAGAGCTATAGAAGAAGGAGGATCCTAACCCAAAATGTGGAACATCAAAGAAAATATATTTGAAGGGCTCCTGAATTAAACATTCTCCCATATTCCAATTCTCATTTCCTCAGAGCAAATCTTTAGACTTGTATTCTTGGAAATGATAAGTTGATTAGTGTAAAAGGTGTGATATAAGGAATGGTTGTAGATCAGGGAATTTAAACCAGACACAAAACTAGAGAATGGAATGACAAGGTTTGGAAAAGATATGAAGAATTTGGATATGTATAACCGAAGAAAAGAACAATCCCAAAGTATCAATGTTTCATGTGAAAGAATTCTGATTTTATTTATGAATAGACGTTGCCTCTTTCCATCTGTAACAAGAAATGTCCCCCTGGCCATAGCAAGATAAAATTGGAAGGGAAATTATCTTGCTGCTATGATTGTAGACATTGTCCAGAAGGGATGATAGCTGACCAAATGGGTAAGCAAAGGAATATATTGTATATATCAGTGATTTAATAAATAAAAAATGGGAGTTGAGTTTTTAATAAATATTATCATGACAGAAAATCTTGAGCTTTACGTCATATTGTGCTATTCAGCAATGAAATATTTGAACTGGAATTTCATAGCTCAGCAAAATATTTGGCGATAATACTAATCCATTCACTCTAACTAGCAGCTTCAATTTTCCAATTTTTGAACTGTTCCCTTTTAAGATTCCTTGAATACATTCTAAATATTTTCCAGAAAATGAAAGTTTCTCATTAGAGTATCCATAATTCTTCCTTTGTACCTATTTTTATGTTGAAGTAAAGGTAATAGTAGCAATAGCAATAGCAGTAGACTTATATACCGCTTCATAGGGCTTTCAGCCCTCTCTAAGCGGTTTACAGAGAGTCAACATATTGCCCCCAACAATCTGGGTCCTCATTTTACCCACCTCGGAAGGATGGAAGGCTGAGTCAACCCTGAGCCGGTGAGATTTGAACCGCTGAACTGCTGATCTAGCAGTAGCCTGCAGTGCTGCATTTAACCACTGCGCCACCTCGGCTCTTATAATAGTGATTATATTTAGCATTTTTACCACCATCTCACTATTATATAAATGACCAATGTACCTAACAGTTCATGGTAGCTCAAGTTGAGTTATGGTAGTGCAGTGGTTAGAATGCAGTACTGCAATCTACACCTGCTGACTGCTGGCTGCAGTTTGGCAATTCAATCCTCACCGACTCAAGGTTGACTCAGTCTTCCATCCTTCTGAGTGGGTAAAATGAGGAGCCAAATTGTTGGAGAAAATTGCTGACTCTGTAAACCGCTCAGAGGGGGCTGTAAAAAAATGTGAAGTGATACATAAATGTAAGTGCTATTGCTATGATGAATTGTTTTAAGAAAAAGCAATCAGAACCCCTTATGTAACTTTCTTGGATCTGGTGCATTATTAATGAATGATGTTTTTTAAAAAAAACATTTCTATGTATGGTTTTCTTTTTTGTTTCTTTTTCCACAGACTTAGATGATTGTTTTCGATGTCCAGAAGATTGTTATCCAAACAAAGATCAGGACAGTTGTCTTCAAAAAGCAATGACTTACTTGACTTATCAAGAACCCTTGGGCATTTCTTTGGTGGTCACAGCCGTCTTCTTGTCTTTTACCTCAATTTTAGTACTGGAGATCTTCATTAAACACCAGGACACTCCAATTGTTAAAGCCAACAACAGGAACCTCACTTATAGCCTTCTCATTGCTCTCCTGCTCTCCTTCCTTTGCACTTTTCTCTTCATTGGGCAACCAGACCAAGTCAAATGTCTCTTGCGACAAACAGCTTTTGGCCTCATCTTCTCTGTAGCTCTTTCTTGTATATTGGGGAAAACAGCCATTGTTGTTCTTGCTTTCATGGCTACCAAGCCTGGTTCCAAAATGAGGAAATGGGTGGGGAAAAGGTTGGCTCTTTCTATTGTCCTACCTTGCTCCCTGGTACAATTTACTATTTGTGTAGTGTGGGTAACAAATTTTCCCCCTTTCTCCGATTTGGACATGCACTCCATGGCTGAAGAAATTGTCCTGCAATGTAATGAAGGTTCAACCAGTATGTTTTATACTGTCTTTGGCTTTATGGGGTTCTTGACTGCTGTCAGCTTCACTGTGGCCTTTCTAGCTAGGAATTTACCTGACAGCTTCAATGAAGCCAAATTTATCACCTTCAGCATGTTGGTCTTTTGTAGTGTTTGGGTGTCATTTGTTCCAACTTACCTGAGCACTAAGGGAAAATATATGGTGGCTGTGGAGATCTTTTCCATTTTGGCTTCAGCAGCTGGATTACTGCTTTGCATCTTTTCCCCCAAATGCTATATCATTATTCTGAGACCTGACCTGAACAAGAAGGAACAACTAATAAAGAAATGAAGCTTATTTTTTATATTAGACCGCTTGAAAGAATCCAAATTGGTTACTATCAACAAACAGGTTTTCCCCAGTTTGGTGATTCTGAATTATTCCCTGTACTAGCAAATCAAGGTGACATGCAAGTTGACAATCTATTCCAAGGTGGTGGTTTTTTTTTTTTTTTGGTTTTTTTTTTTTTGCAGAATCTAGAGAGCTGCTCCTCACTTATTCCTTCAAACATTATTTTTTTCTGGCCTTCTTCAGAGTAGAATAGAGAATCTAAGACAATGTTGTGTGAAAATCAATACAACCTATAAGTTTCACAATATCCCTACTTCCCCCCAAGAAGAAAAGCTCTCCCAATAGTTTCCATATTCAATTTTTAAATGTGGAAGAATCCCTACCCTAAGTCTGAAAATTTGATATCTACTTTGGTGTAGCAGCCAAGGTTCTTGACTAGAGCTGAAAATAACAAGTACTAATCCTACCTTACTCCTGAGGCCTCAGCTGATATATTATTATGGGAACCAAGAGGAAATGTTGGAAGAAAATGATGTTGGAGAATTTCTTCTCACCTTACCTGATGTAATTTAGCTTATTCCTGATGATAAGAGTTCCATCTTTGTCAATTTGCTTAAGTATGATATGATGGGTATTTGTTTATTAATTTTTATACCACCAGCCCTTACCCCCTACCCTGACATTGGGTAGCATACATAACAGCATAACCTATACACAGTAGATTATAAAATGCAATTGATTTAAGTTAAATGAGTAAAAACAAAATGGTAAAGAAGATAACAGAGAATGAATTCCAATTAATTATGTAATAAACATCTAGTAGGCTGCACTCCATCATATGATCACCAGGCTAGTTGTTGTCTTGTAGAAGCCCCCCAAAAAATGAGCCTTACCTTCTTGGAAAATATTTTTTGATAGGGTGCACACCAGTGATGGGATTCAATTTGTTTTTACTACTGGATCTGTGGGTGTGTCTTGGTGAGCATGACATGGCTTGGTGAGTGTGGCAGGGGAAGGATACTGTGAAATCTCCATTCCCTCCCGATCAGGTGAGACTCAGGAGGCAGAGAATATGGGGGCAGGGTCAGTCAGATGTTGTATTTACCAGTTCTCTGAACTACTCAAAATTTTCATTACTGGTTCTCCAGAACTGGTCAGAACATGCTGAATAACACCTCTGGTGCACACCATTACTCATAAGTAAGGCAGAATATCAGCAGATAGCCAGAATATCCAAAGACGAAGTCAGGAAAGCAAAGGCTGAGAATGAATAAAGAAAAGTTAAAGATAATTTAAAAAGTTTCTTCCAACATACAAATTACAAAAAAAAAAAAAAAAATACCAAGGAAACAGAGAAGACAGGAAGAATGTAACAAGCAGAGCTGCTTAACTCATTCTTTGTATTGATCTTCACGCAAAAAGAAACTAAGCCCAACCTCACAGAAACATAACTGTAAAAAACAGACTAGAAATAAAAGTTAAAATAAGCAAAAAGTAATAAGAGAACACCTGTCTGATCTTGATGAATACAAATCACCAGAACCTGATGGATTACATCACAGTGTTCTAAAGGAGCTGGCAGATGTCACCTTAGAACCATTGCACAACATCTTACAAAACTCTTGGGACACTGGGGAACTACCGAGGACTGGAAAAGAGCTGATATGGTTCCCATCTTCAAAAAAAAAAAAAAAAACCCAGACCCAAGAAACTACAGATCAATCAGCCTAACATCCTGGGAAGATACTGGAAAAAATAACCCTAAAAACCAACACCTAGAAATACCTAGAAAGAAGTAAATTAATGACTAGCAGTCAGCACAGATCATACCAGACCAATTTTATTCCATTCTTCAACATAGTGATTAAATTAGTAGACCAGTGAAATACTGTGGACAGGCTTCAGCAAGGCATTTGACAAAGTAGACCACAACCTACTTCTTCTTAAGCTAGAAAAAAGTGGAATAGATAGCTTCACCAGCAGATGAATTCACAACTGGCTGACAAATTGTACTCAATGAGTAGTCCTTAACAGGGACATGCAGTCAGGGGAGGCAGGGGAGGCGGGGCCTCACCAGTGTCATGAGGAAAAGAAAAGAATAATTAAAATAATTAAAAAGGCTAAGGTAGTTGCTGCCAGACTCCAGAGTCACAGTGTATGACTCTGAGTCTGCTTAGTGCTAACTGCAGGGGGAGGCGAGAGAACTATGGGCCTCCTTTGCATAAGGAATTTTTCGCCTTTTAACCCTTGCTCAGAGTTAAGAAAGGGTTAAAAGGTGAAACATTCCTTATGCAAAGGAGGCACATGGTTCTCTGCCTCCTGATCTGGGAGCAGCAAATCGTGCCTAAGTTGCTTTTTTGTTTAATTTTTTACATTTTCATCATGGTGCGCGGACAAGAGGAGAGTTGAAATCCACAGCTGGAAAAGGTATGTGGATCGGATGGAGGGGGGGGGGAGAATTCAAAATTATTGTAATTTAATTTGTAATTTTTATTGTGAGTAATTTGTGTGTGTGTGTCTGTGTGTGCATGTGTTTCTTTCTTCACTCAAACAAACTCAATTTGAGAGAGAGTTTGTTTGAGAAGAGAGGGGCAGCCCTCCCCCCCCACTGGGAGCCCCATCCTGCTCACCTCTCCCTTTCCTCCTCCTCCTCTCCCCTTTCTTTGTTAGCTGCTGCCTCGCCCCCCCCCCCCACTGTGTCAGACAGGCCAGGCGTCTCACGTTTATATCTGCCATAAATGTGAGACGCCAGGCCTGTTGGACACAGCAGTGGGGTCGGAGGAGGCAGGGGGCGAGGAGGCGAAGTGTGGCAGCGGCAAGGATGTTCTCGCCACTGTGTCCAATGCGAGACGCCTGGCCTGTTGGACACAGCGGTGGGGTCAGAGGATGTGAGGGGTGAGGCGGCGGAGCATGGCAGCGGCAGGGACATGGCAGCGGCAGAGAGAGAGGGCCTGGTTTAGGGCCAGTCTCAAGCTGCTGCCTTCGCCACTCCTGAGAGAGTTCATGTTCTCAGGAGCTATTTCTGCTAGTTTATTATCATCTGCAAATTGGTAATTTCCCCTCTATTCCGTCATCTAAGTCGTATATTTAAGAGTACTGGGCCTAAAACAGAACCTTGGGGTAACCTATTACTTACGTCTGTCCATGTAGACTTAGACCCATTAAGGACCAGTGATGTACGGTTAGGTTCATGGCCAGTGAGGCAAGGGGGCAAAAGCCACACTATGTCTGCCAGCACCAGCCGCCCGCGTCGAAGCTTCGGGGGCGGCTTTGATAGGGGGGGAGAAAGAAATAGCTAACGCTTAGAAGATAGACAGACTTGAACACTGGGCCCTATGTAACAAAATGAAATTCAATGTAGAGAAATGTAAAGTCTTACACTTAGACAAGAAAAACCAAAACTACACATATAAACTGGGTGAAACCAGGCTTAATAGCAGTGACTGAGAGGGATCTTGGAGTCTTAGTGGACAACGAGCTAAATATGAGCCAGCAGTGTACAGCAGCAGCCAAAAAAGCCAATTTAATCCTAAATTGCATTAACATTTATTTGTACACATTTTCTTTGTTCATTTCCTTTGTTCATGTTCAACACTTCAGAAGATAGGCTAAAGATACAGAAGGATCTTGACAAACTTGAACATTGGGCACGATCTAATAAAATGAAATTCAATGGTAAAAAGAGTAAGGTTTTACATTTAGGCAACAAATACAAAATGCACAGGTACAGTATAGGTGGTACTTTGCTCAACAGTAGTAACTGTGAAAGGGATCTTGGAGACCTAGTGGACAATCATTTAAATACGAGCTAGCAGTGTGCAGCAGCTGCCAAAAAAGCCAACACAGTTCTAGGCTGCATAAACAGAGGGACAGAATCAAGATCACGTGAAGTGTTAATACCACTTTATAATCTCTTGGTAAGGCCACAATTGGAATACTGCATTCAGTTTTGGTCGCCACAATGTAAAAAAGATGTGGAGACTCTAGAAAGAGTGCAGAGAAGAGCAACAAAGATGATTAGGGGACTGGAGACTAAAACATATGAAGAACGGTTGCAGGAACTGGATATGTCTAGTTTAATAGAAAGAAGGACTAGGGGAGACTTGATAGCAGTGTTCCAATATCTCAGGGGTTGCCACAAAGAAGAGGGAGTCAAACTATTTTCCAAGGTACCTGAGGGTAGAACAAGAAGCAATGGGTGGAAACTAATCAAGGAGAGAAGCAACTTAGAACTGAGGAGAAATTTCCTGACAGTTAGAACAATTCAACAGTGGAACAGCTTGCCTCCAGAAGTTGTGAATGCCCCAACACTGGAAGTCTTTAAGAAGATGTTGGATAGCCATTTGTCTGAAACATTATAGGGTTTCCTGCCTAGGCAGGGGGGTGGACTAGAAGACCTCCAAGGTCCCTTCCAACTATTGTAATGCATTGTCTATGTTTATACTTATACCTGTTATCTTGTACAGTTTGACAAACTAAATAAAAAAACAGAGGGATACAATCAATATCAAGTGAGGTACTAATATCATTCTATAAAGCCTTAGTAAGACCTCACATAGAGTACTGCATCCAGTTTTGGTCACCACACTATAAAAAAGATGTTGAGACTCTAGAAAAAGTGCAGAGGAGAGCAACCAGTATGATTAGGGGACTGGAGACTAAAACATACAAAGAATGGTTACAGGAACTGGGCATGGCTAGTCTAGTGAAGAGAAGGACATGATAGCAAAGCACCTGAAGGCCAGATGAGGAATAATGGATGGAAACTGAACTAGGAGAGATTCAACCTAGAAATAAGGAAAAACTTTTTGACAGTTAGAACAATCAACCAATGGAACAGCTTGCCTTCGGAAGTTGTGGGAGCTTCATCATTTGAGACTTTCAAGAGGAGATTGGACTGTCATTTGTTAGAAATGGTGTAGGGTCTCCTACTTGAGTGGGGGAGTTGAATTAGATGACCTACAAAGTACCTTCCCACTCTGTTAATCTGTTAAATGGCAAAAAAGACTTTCCTTCCTTTGAAGTGAGGTTATCTCCAACTCTCCTTATTTTCTCAAAATCCTTCAAGACTTGCCTTTGTCATCAAGCCTGCACATCTCAGTAACCAGTGGAATCTATTATAATAATTTGATAAATAAGAAAAATATATAAATAGCTACATCTTAATTCATTGATTTATATCATGAGTTCAGCATTATTTCCATGATTGTGCATGATCTATTTTTAATAAACCCATGTTGGCTTTTGGTTATTGTTTCATTTGCTTCTAGTTATTTGCTGATTTGCTGCTTGATTATCTTTTCAAGAATCTTCCCTTGATTTCTTCCAAGTTCACTTCAGAACCTAGAGACTTTCCTTGCATGTTTTTTTAATATTAATTATTCTGAGCCCTAATCAGATTAAATGGGAATAGCTAATCAAAAAGTTAATTTTTCTCAAAATCAATTTTTAATGTTCTAATGTGAACTTTTCCCTTAAATGGTGGTTTCATGTCCTGTAGCCATAAACTTTATAATTCCGCTACCAAAAAAAGAAAACAGCCAAGCCTCCCAATATTCTTCACATCTAGTTAAAAAAAATATGTAAAGGAAACTCCACACTAATATCCACTGCCCTAAATCTGAATGTTTGAAATTGACATTGGGGTAACAGGTAAAATACTGGAGTAGAAACTGGGAAACCATCAATTGTAGTCCTCATTGAAGATGATGGTATTGGAGAATTGCTTCTTAGCTTTCCTTATATAATTCATCTTATTTATGATGACAAATGTCTAGTCTTGGTTAGCTTGTTTAATTTATGTCAATAGAACAGAACAGAACAGAATGGCACAGAATAAGAGCAACGCTAACAGTAACTGTTACATATTGAGACTGGAGCAATAGGCTCCTCCAAGGTCCTCTATTCCAGCGGGAAAATACTAAAAGCTAATTGGCTGTGCTGTCTGATAGCTCCTTATAAAAGGGCTAGCTGTCAGACAGCCAGCACTGGGTCTGTACATAGTTATTGAATAAAGAGCTGTTGTTGTCTCTGAAGCCTGAGTCCTGTCTCATCCATTCACCCTATCTAACACTGGCAATGAAGATGGGATCGGAAGACAACTAGGCAGAAAGAGCTGACAATGTGATCCAGCAGCCATTTTGAGTGGCAAATTCAAGGTTGCCTTGGCTCATCAAAATGACTATGCATGCCCCACCAGCTCCCTACAATCTAGCCATGGAACACTGGGATTCCTACATGATGAGGTTTGAGTGCTTTATGGAAGCCAACAACATTCTCGGTCTATTGGACAACAGGAAGAGGGCTCTTTTCCTGAGTTACTGTGGGCTTGAAGTCTTTGACACTGCCAAGGCATTGACCGAACTGTTGCCGGTCCAGACAGTCACTTGGTCTGCATTACAGAATATGCTAAAGACGCACTATATGCCGAAACCTTCTAAGTTTGTGCGGCAGCACAAATTCAATTTGCACATTCAGAAAGAAGGGGAGACAATCACCCAGTATGTTGCCATGCTTCGCAAGGCCGCAACTTACTGTGAGTTCAGAGACCTGGACGAGTTGCTGTTCAATCAAATAATCTGCGGACTGCAATACATTTACATGCAGCTGAGGCTGCTAGCAAAAACAAATATCATACTACAAATCACACTAGACAAGGCCAGAGCAACTGAATCATCAACAAAGTCAACAGAAAAGCACATGCAGAGCTGTTATGGTTCATTGTGAGAACGCTGAGCAAGATCTCTTATCTGACAGTGAAGATGGAGTTTTCTGCCTTCGGTTTGAAAAAAAAAGACAGCATTTGAGCTTGAAAGACGTTTCCCACTTTGGGCCAGCTGCAGGGGCAACTAACAGAGAACAACCTATCATTTTAGGGACGCCATCTGCCAGAGGTGTTACTAGAGACGGCATCTGGCCTGAGTCTGCCATGCAAATCTTCTGTCCATTCAACAACCCAAACCAGTGCCAAGCTAGTCAGGACAACCAAGGGCACCCAGACCTCTAAGCCCTGGCAGAAGCAAGAAAGAAGCATTCCAGACCAAAATTTGGCAAGCCAGTATGCCAAGAAATAAATAGCTGTGAGTAATCATCCAAACCAAGGGGTCACTGTGCAGCATGGAAATCAACACCGGGTCATCCCTGACCATTGTATCCTGGGCAACCCTGAAGAAGGCTAGCCCTAACCTCCAGAGATGGCAGTTGATGTGCCAACAACTGCAGCTCAGTGATTATCAGGGAAATTGCATCCCTGTCCTAGGCTGTGGACACTTTCCATGTCCAATTTAAAAACTTTGACAGACCGCTTACACTGATGATGGTCAGCGGCTCCCTCCCAAACCTGCTCAGCTTGGACTGGTTCAAATCCCTGGGCATGTGGGTAACTGACATCAATGTCATCAATGATGACAATGCTGAGAAATTGATCCACGAGTTAAAGAACTTCTTCAGTGGAGACCTGGGCAAGTATGTGGAGACTTCTATATCATTGAACCTAGACCCCAATATTGCACCAATCAGATTAGAGCCCTGGAGGGTCCCTTTCATCCTCCAACTCAAACCTGACCAAGAATTGGACAAATTAATTGGCCATGGGATCCTGGAGCCTGTTGAACATGCTCAGTGGGAATTCCCTATTGTGACCCCCATTAAATCCGATGGGTCAATACACATCTGCATAGATTATAAGTGCACCCTAAACAAGGCCCTTCAGCAAAGCGCCTACTCAGTGCCTATTGTTCAGCATTTATTGCACTCCCTTGGGCTGGGGAAAATATTTGCCAAATTAGGTCTGTCACAGACCTACAAGCAATTGCCAGTAAATACTGCTACAGTGGAGGCCCAAACCATTGTGACACATAGTTGGTCATTCAAATGCACTAGATTGAAATTTGGTGTCAGCATAGCCCCCGGACTGTTCCAAAATGTCATGGAATGACTTTTGCAGGGGATACTGGGTGTAGTCCCTTATTTTGATGATGCTCTGGTTTCCACTGAAAATAAAAAATAACTTTTCAAATGTCTGAGAATCAGAGAAAAGGGGCTCTGTTTGAAAAAAGAAAAGTGTCAAATTGTGGTGCCAAGGGTTGAATTCAATAACTATAAAGGCACCTATAGAATGTTCAAATTATTAGACTTACTTTTAAAGACTTCTTTGTTGTTGTTCTAGACAACTTAACAAAATGAAGAAGCTTTTTAAAATAAATCTTGATCTGAAGAGGCCCAGTGCTATTTTATCTTTTTTAAATAGCAGATAATAATGTATACTTCCTGAAAGCCACATCAAGTTTAACAGTACAGTCTGAAATGTAACACCACAAACAGTCTGTATTGTATGTATTGTTTGCTATTTGCTGCAGGAAAGCAAATTGCTGGGAAGCAGATTTTTTCCCCTTGTTTTCCTCCTCCAAAATCTAGGTGTGTCTTATACTTTGGAACATCTTATACTCTGAAAAATACAGTAATGCCATTTTGAGTGATCCTATTTTCATTCTGCTTTAGTTCTTTCTTGTCTTTCCTTAAAATAATATCAAGTGAATAATAGAGTGGCTACGTACTGTGCATTTCAATGAAATATCAATTATTAAATTTCTAAGTGTACACATTTAATAATGGTTGTAGGAATGGGAAGAATGAGTCAAGGAAACTTGAATATGGTGTTCTCCATTCTACTACATTGTATTCAACTCCCTTTCTCTTCCATTCTTTTTCAAGTAGCTCCATTCATTTCTTCAAGGCATCTCTTTTAACAATTCAGCTGGGGAGAGAGAAAGGGGAAGCAACAGGTGGATTTGACATTACCAATTTCATCACATTTCTAAACAGTTCCTTTCAGAGAGTTAGAGTTGGAAAGATGGATTTCCAGGTTCCAAAAGGGATGGAATTATTCATTGATGAAGATATGATTGTCTAGAATCCAACTTTTAACCAGGTATTGAATTATTGAATCAGCTGGGCTTAATCCATTTCAATCTGATATTGAACGTAATCTGTTTAGAAATTTGATTTCTGGGTTCTTTCAAAAAATAAACAATGGCATATTATTTGCAAATATTGTTGATGATCAGGCATTCCTCAAATTGACAATATGATATTACAATGTAAAAGGCATGTTTGCATTTTTGGTTTGGATTTTAATCAGAAATCACTAGAATCAGAAATCACTTTTCCACGAGATTGTCACTATGTTCAATTATTTACATCCCATGAACTTCAAACAGGATCTTTCCTACATCACTGCAATTTCCCCATCTTTTTAAGTTGATTAGGTTGAAAAATTGAACCAAACTGTTTTAAATATCTCTAATTTTGCAACCTTCTTTGCTCATCACAGGTTCTTCCATTTTCCTGATGCAATGACCCATGCTTCCCTGGATTCTGGAAAAAAGGGATTGAAGGTGTTCAGTTCTGCTGCTATGACTGTGTTCCATGCCCAGAAGGGAAGATTTCAGATCAAAACGGTAGGGTAGGAATTCTACCATTTTTCATTAGACTTTAATATGCCAGTTTAGGATGCAAAAAAATAACAAAGTAATTTCTAATAACTGGAATGCCTAGATGACAAATTCCTTGATTTTATTTCCAGAAATGGATGATTGCTTTGAATGTTCAGAAGATCATTATCCAAATAAAGAAAAGAATGGATGTATCCTGAAACCGGAGGTGTTTATAAAATTTGAAGTAATCTTAGGAATTGGTTTAGCTTCAGCAGCTCTTTGTTTTTTCTCCCTGACATCTTGGGTACTTGGAACTTTTATTAAGCATAGGGATACTCCCATTGTCAAAGTCAACAATAGGTTCCTCAGCTATATCCTCCTTGTATCTCTTCAGCTCTGTTTTCTCTCCTCTTTATTCTTCCTTAGCCAACCTGACAAGGTGATCTGCCTTCTCCAACAACCAACTTTTGGCATCACCTTCTCAGTGTCTCTTTCCAGTGTATTGGCAAAAACTATTACTGTGGTTGTGGCTTTCATGGCCACTAAACCTGGTTCTCCAATGAGGAAATGGGTAGGAAAAAGATTGTCCTTTTCTATTGTCCTTTCCTGTTCTCTTGTCCAAGTATCTATTTGTATTCTTTGGTTGTTGACATCTCCTCCATTCCCTGAGTTGGACATGCACTCAGAGTTCCATGAAATGATTTTACAATGCAACGAAAGGTCAAAGGTCACCCTCCCTCCGTGTCTTGGGCTACATGGGTATCTTGGCCATTGCCAGCTTTATTGTGGCTTTTTTTGCCCGTAAATTACCCAACAGCTTTAATGAAGCCAAGTTCATCACCTTCAGCATGTTGGCCTTTTGCAGTGTGTGGATCTCCTTCTTTCCAGCCTATCTGAGCACAAAAGGCAAAGCCATGGTAGCTGTGGAGGTCTTCTCCATCTTGGCCTCCAGTGCTTTATTACTGGGATGCATATTCTTACCAAAGTGCTACATCATTGTTTTACGGCCTGAGCTAAACCACAGGGAACAACTCAGAAAGAGGAATTAATACATCATGTTATATTTCTGGCTCAGAGAAATTGCTGCAAAAAGAAATAGAAAGAATGCTGTCTATAGGAAACTATAAACTATAAAACTATAGGAATATAGACATTTTTATTTCTGTTAAAGAACAATTTGTGTACGATATTTATGATCATTAAGATTTATTGTGATTGCCCATTCCAAAAGAATTTTCATGTTGCTGTGTTTTCAGTCTTTTTGAATGTTCTTTAACCAAATCCTTTCTCCTTTTCAACACATCTATTGAACAGATTTTGGTCATCTAGCTTTCTTATCTCTTTCTGCTGATGATCCGTTGAATAGATTCCTCTGCATATACTTTAAGCAATGAATCAGATTATTTGAACATTCATGTATGTACCTGTTTTTTTTCTGACTGAGATTAATCTCTGCTCCCAAATTTATTTACTGGGTGGCGAAGTTAGAGTTATAGCAATAGCAATAGCAGTGGACTTATATACCGCTTCATAGGCCTTTCAAGCCTCTCTAAGTGGTTTACAGAGAGTCAGCATATTGCCCCCAACAATCTGGGTCCTCATTTTACCCACCTCGGAAGGATGGAAGGCTGAGTCAACCCTGAGCCGGTGAGATTTGAACCGCTGACCTGCTGATCTAGCAGTAGCCTGCAGTGCTGCATTTAACCACTGCGCCACCTCGGCTCTTATAATAGTGATTATATTTAGCATTTTTACCACCATCTCACTATTATATAAATGACCAATGTACCTAACAGTTCATGGTAGCTCAAGTAGAGTTGAATGCTAGGCTCCGTTGCCTCTTTTCTCCTTTATCCACTCCATCAACTAAATATCTGTAGTGAATACAGAAACCCTGCATGTTAGTTTATGGGATTTTCACTTCTGTTGTGTTCATGAGTGACAATAAAATGAAAACTGATTCTGAAAGTGAGAAAGGGATGGGGGAGAGAGAGGTCAAAGAAATTAGAAAGAAAAACATCAGAAGAACTTTTCTCTCTTTGGAAATTTTGAGGAGTAAATGACCACAGATTTTACCATGGAGTTAAAGCTTTCCTGGGCTTGGTTCACAGAGGGTTTGAAACCCACAGTAAAGATCTACGGTTGTAGGCATTTCCAAATAGAAGAAAAAATGTATTTCCTGCTCATGGCTAACTGAAGTAAAAATGTCACCCATCATTTTGGGAACAATAGAGGTGTCTCCCTCCCTACTCTAAGGATCTGGAAGGAAATCATTCAAAACTTCTTAATATGAGAGAATACCAAAATATCTATGCCTCTTAACACTATGCAAAGGAAGGTAAACTGCATGCATCATTCATTGTAAAAAAATAAATAAAAACAATTTTTAAAAAAATCAAGTGTATTTTGTATTGTAAATAACCCTCTCTACATTTTATTAGCAATTTAAAAAAGCATTTAAACAATGACCACTTATTCTCTCATCAAAAACAAAGCAATCATCCTCTACAGGAGATATTTTCTGAACTAGGCAAAAACATCAGACTGTTGTTTTGTTGTTGTTTATTTGTCTTGTATGCCACCCACTCCCGAAGGACTCCGGGCGGCTTACAATAAACAAGGGAAGGGGATAAATACACAAAACAACACTTTAAAATACACATCAGTCACAGTTTCCGTGGGGTTGGATATTTCGAGAGCCCCACGGCCTGCTGGAGCAGCCAGGACTTAACAGCTTTGTGGAAGGCTGGGAGGGTAGTAAGGGTCCGGATCTCCACGGGGAGGTGGTTCCAAAGGGCTGGAGCTGCGACAGAGAAGGCTCTCCCCTGGGGAGTCGCCAGCGGACATTGGCTGGCAGATGGAATCCAGAGAAGACCTAACCTGTGAGATCTAATCTGTCTATGGGAGGTGATCGGCAGGAGGCGGTCTCTCAGGTACCCAGGTCCGATGCCATGTAGGGCTTTATAGGTAGCGACCAGCACCTTGAAGCGGGTCCAGAGACTAATGGGTAGCCAGTGCAGCTCGCGGAGGATAGGTGTGACATGGGTGTACCTGGGTGCACCCACAATCGCTCGCGCGGCTGCGTTCTGGACCAGCGGAAGTCTTCGAACACACTTCAAGGGCAGCCCCATGTAGAGCGTGTTACAGTAATCCAGTCTTGAGGTCACAAGGGTGTGAGTGACTGTCTGAAGGGCCTCCCGATCCAGGTAGGGTCTCAATTGGTGCACCAGGCGAACCTGGTCAAAGGTCCCCCTGGTCAAAGCCGACAAATGGTGTTCTAAAGTCAGCTGGGGATCCAGGAGGACTCCCAAATTGCGAACCCTCTCTGAGGGGCGTATAAGTTCACCCCCCAGCCTGAGAGATGGAATACTTGGCCAATCTTTGGGAGGGAACATCAGTAGCCACTCGGTCTTGTCTGGATTGAGTGCCAACTTGTTTACTCCCATCCAGACCCTAACAGCCTCCAGGCACTGGCACATCACTTCTACTGCTTCGCTGAGTTGGCACGGGGCGGACAGGTACAACTGCGTATCATCCACATATTGGTGGTACTTAATCCCATGCCAGCATATGATCTCACCCAGCGGCTTCATGTAGATGTTAAATAGGAGGGGGGACAGGACTGAACCCTGCGGCACCCTGTAATTGAGGGGCCTTGGGGTTGACCTCTGCCCTCCAACCAACACCGACTGCGACCTGTCCGAGAGGTAGGAGGAGAACCACCGAAGGACGGTGCCTCCCACTCCCACCTCTCACAACCCTTGCAGAAGGATACCATGGTCGATGGTATCGAAGGCCGCTGAGAGGTCAAGGAGCACAAGGATAGAGGGGTGACCCCTATCCCTGGTTCACCAGAGATCATTGATCAGCACGACCAAAGGAGTTTCCGTGCTGTAACCAGGCCTGAAACCCGACTGAAAGGAATCTAGATAATCGGTTTCATCCAAGGACCGTCAGAGTTGAGAGGCCACCACTTTCTCAACAACCTTCCCAACAAAGGGCAGGTTGGAGACTGGACGATAGTTGCTCAAAATGGCTGGGTCCAGAGATGATTTCTTCAGGAGGGGTCTCACCACCACATCCTTTAGGAGGAGCGGGAAAATTCCCTCCCGGAGAGAGGTGTTAACTATCGTCCGGATCCAGCCGCATGTCACCTCCCTGCTGGTCGAGACCAGCCAGAAGGGGCATGGGTCCAGTATACAAGTGGAGGTACTCACCGCTCCCATGGCCTTGTCCACTTCCTCAGGAGAAGCAAATTGAAACTCAATCCATAAAGTATGCTCAAGACCTTCCCCCGGTACCTCGGCCGGTACCGTGCAATTGGAGTCCAGCTCTGTCCGAATCCGAGCGACTTTATCCGTTAAATACTGAACAAATTCCTCAGCTCTACCTTGTAAAGGGTTATCTGCATCCCTCCCTTTCAAGAGGGAGCGGGTTATTCTAAGCAAAGCGGCTGGGCATGATTCAGCCGATGCTATAAGGGCGGCAAAATGCGAACATTTCGCCGCCCGTATTGCCACGAGATAGGCTCTGATAAAGGCTCTCATCAGTGCTCGGTCTGACTCAGATTTACTGGCCCTCCAGCGGCGCTCTAGGCGTCTCTTTTGGCGCTTCATCTCCCGGAGTTCCTCGGTGAACCAAGGGGCCCTCCTGGATCCGCTGCCTCAGAGAGGTCGCAAAGGCGCAATCCGGTTTAGAGCCCCCGCCGCCGCTGTATTCCGGGCAGCGACTAAGGACTCCACCGGATTGTGGACGAGAGTGTCAGGTATTTCTCCAAGCGCCGTCTGAAATCCCATAGGGTCCATCAGGTGCCTGGGGCGGAACCACCTAATCGGTTCCTCCTCCCTATAGTGGGGGATTGGTTTCCGAAAGTCAAGCCTCAATAGGAAGTGATCAGACCATGACAAGGGCAAGGTCTTAATGCCCTTCAACTCTAGATCACGTCTCCACTGCTCCGAGAGTAATACAAGGTCAAGCGTGTGACCCGCTGAATGAGTCGAACCCCGAATTACTTGGGTCAAGTCCATGGCTGTCATGGAAGCCATGAACTCCTGCGCTCATCAGAGCGTTCACCAAGTTTAGGCAGGTTGAAATCCCCCAGAACCATAAGCCTGGGGAACTGTACCGCCAACTCGGCTACTGACTCGAGGAGCGAGGGGAGGGCTGTTGCAATGCTGTTGGGATGTAGGTACGTTAACAACAAACCCACTTGACCTCCAAGGTCCAACTTCATCAGCAGGGATTCACACCCAACAATCTCTGTAGCAGGGATCCTACGAGGAACTAAAGACCCTCGGACGATGACGGCCACTCCCCCACCCCTTCCTTGAGGCCGCGGCTGATGAAGCACCTGAAATCCTTCTGGGCACATTTCAGTGAGGGGGACTCCTCCCTCCGGGCCCAGCCAGGTTTCAGTAATACATAGAAGGCTATTTCAATTCAACAACAATCCATGTATCTTGAACCCCAGGTGGATTGGCAGAAAGATAATAACTGTGGTGTTTCAGAGTCATAGCTACAGGTTCCCTCCCTCTCTTCTCCTCTGCCAGAGTATCTGTTCAAACCCTGATGCTATTCGAAACATGAATTTGCACTCTCGTGGATCTCCAAATACCCAAAGGTGGATATTCTGATCGGGGGCATTGAATGAATGAAGGAATCAAACAAACCTTGAATGAATTGTTGAATTAAACATTGGAATAATACAACCTTTCTTATAGGATAAGATGAAAAAAGAGACATTTTCAGGAGTGAAGATGTTGCTTCTCCTGATGTTTCTGGTGAAGAAAATAGTGACTCTGAGCTGCCCTGAAAGTTATGCTTTCCTTGTTCCACATGAGTGGTACCAACCTGGTGACCTTGTCATTGGTGGGATAGTGTCCCACATCATTTACAACCTTTATGAAATTAATTTTAAGGAACATCCTTGTATAACATCATATGACATACCAAAGTAAGGATTCCCCACCCCTTAATCTTAATTTCTTTCCCCCAAATTGCTTATGAGAATAAAAAGTTTTTAATATAAATTTAGTGTCTTCTTCGACATGAAGTTCCCCTAGCCAATCTTCTACTTCCAGGACTGACATTTAGGCTTTATATTTAATCTAAATCTCTCTGCCTTTCAAATGTTTCTAGTTATGGGAGAATAAATAATTTCCTTTATGGTAAAGTATTGGTCATATAATGTATGAAACTTTAGGGCAAAACCTTTTGTGAAGAACATTTATTAACCCTCACCCTATTGTAATTTTTTTAAAAAAATAATATTGTCACCCTTAACAAAACATACATACATACAATAAATGACTGATACATGCTGGAATCATTCATATTCTATTTTGTGAAAATGTATTAGAAAATAAATGGGTTTGGATGAAAAAAATGTTTTCATTTATTGTAGCAGATATTTGTTGCAAATGATGCAAATAATGTAGAAAAAGCAAATTTGAACTTTGTATTAACTATTCAGCATTTTAGAAAGCCTATTAGTTTCCTACTTTCATCATAGAAAGAAATGTTTGTTATTCATGTAGAAATGATGCCACATTATAAGAATGGACAACTTCCTTTTTTCAATTGGGGTATTTAAATCATTTGCAGTGTAATAACTAAGTTCTACCAGCACATCCTTTCCTTGGCTTTTGCTGTTAAGGAGATCAATGAGGACCCCCAGATTTTACCTAACGTCACATTTGGGTTCCACATCTATGACAGTTACCTCCATGCAAGGATGACCTATCGCACCACTCTGGACCTGCTTTTCAAATCCCAGGAATTTGTCCCTAACTACAAATGTGATAGCCAGAAGAATCTCATGGGTATAATTGGAGGACTGGATTTTGTCACATCATCTTATATAGCTGAAATTGTAGGATTCTTCAAGATTCCACAAGTAAGTTCTGAAAGAGTTGAGAAGAAAATTATTAATCTTATTGTTGTTATAGAACAATCAATGGGCATTAAATATTAAGATCAGGATTTTGTTAAGATGTTCTGAAAGTTTTAAAGTCTACTACTTGGCATTCTTTTCTGAAACTACAATATCAGCTACAGGAAGTATTATCAGGAGTCATTCCAGACCTGAGGGAAGATTTGAACTGCTTCCATTAAAGCAATTGTTCTGGTACATAGGTTTGAAATATTTAGAAAAAAAGCATACCTATATTCTGAAAAGAATGCTAAGGGAAAAATATTCCTTTGATATATTTTATATGAAAACAAGATAGAGAAATTTAACTTGAACTAAAGACTGAACAGAATACTATTGCACTTTCATTTAGCTGATCTATGGCTCAGTAGCCCAGGAGAAATTTCAGACTAGTAAGCGGTCTTCACTTTACTTCATGGTTCCCAAAGAGGACCATCAGTATATTGGCATTGTCCAACTGCTTCATCATTTCAGGTGGACATGGATTGGTATATTTTCTGTTGATAACAGCAATGGAGAAAATTTCTTACAGAAAATGCAGCCCTTACTTTCACAGAACAGAATATGCTCAGCGTTTATAGAAAGGCTTGCTCAACAATTCCACTTGGAAGAATTCCAAGAATTTTATCAGACAATCACAATGACTTCTATTAATATGTTGAAGAGCAAACCCAATGCATTTCTTGTTTATGGAGAACCCTGGACAATTATATGGCTAAGATTTGTCACATTTGTGGTAGATCCTGAAAGCAAGGAAACTGCATTATTTGGAAAGGTGTGGATCCTGACTGTGCAAATTGATTTTGTACTATCAGGCATTCAAATCACATGGGATCTCCAGATGTTCCATGGGGCTATTTCCTTCACTGTTCATTCAACAGCTGTTGTAGGTTTCAAGGAATTTCTTCAGACCATAAATCCTCTTTCGGACCACACAGATGGGTTTCGACAGGATGTTTGGGAACAATCCTTTGATTGTTCATTTCCAAAAGCAGAGTTACAAGGAATGCATAGTAGGAAATGCACTGAGAAGATGAATCTGGGGGATCTTCCTGGACCTGCCTTTGAAATGAAAATGACTGGCCAAAGTTACAGTGTCTACAATGCTGTTTATGCTGTGGCACATGCTTTGCAGGTTCTGTACACATTATGGTACAATAGAAAAAAAACTATAATGGGTAAAAAATCTGAGATTCCACAACTGCAGGCTTGGCAGGTATTCTCTTTTCATTGGACTCTTCTTTTATTTCAATGAGCAGTTTGATGGACAATTAATTTTGAACTCATTGTGGAAAGTCTTAATATTTTCTGTATGTGGAAACAAGTATGAAAAACAAAGTAGAAATAAGGAAAAAATCCTGATAGTGAGAACATTTAACAATTAACTAGTGGAAGAACTTCTCTTCAGAAGTTATGGATGGTCCAACACTGGAGATTTTTACAAAGAGAAGGATAGTCATTTGTCTAATTCTCCTTGAACAGGGTGTTTGACTAGAAGACCTAGTAAGGAATAGCTGGCAGGAATAGTCAACACTTCAGATGATAGGTTTAAGACACAGAAGGAACTTGACCAACTTGAACATTGGGTGCTATCTAACAAAATAAAATTCAATGGTGAAAAAAGTAAGGTTCTACATTCAGGCAAGAAAAATAAAATGCACAGGTACAGTATACGTGGTATATACTTGCTTAATAGTAGTGTTAGAAGGATCTTGGTGCCCTAGTGGATATTTAAATATGAGCCAACAGTGTGCAGCAGCTGCCAAAAAAAACAAACCCAACACAGTTCTAGGCTGCATAAATAGAGGGATAGAATCAAGATCACATGAAGTATTAATACAACTTTATAATGCCTGGGTAAGGCCACATTTGGAATACTGCATCCACTTTTGGTTGCCACGATGTAAAAAAGATGTTGAGACTCTAGAAATAGTGGCAAGAAGAGCAACAAAGTTGATTAGGGGACTGGAGTTTAAAACATATGAAGATCAGTTGCAGGAACTGGGTATGTCTAGTTTAATGAAAAGAAGGACTGAGAGTGACATGCTAGCAGTGTTCCAATATCTCAGGGGCTGCCACAAAGAAGAGGGAGTTAAACTATTCTCCAAAGCACCTGAGGGTAGGACAATAAGCAATGGGTGGAAACTAATCAAGGAGAGAAGCAATCTAGAACTAAGGAGAAATTTCCTGACAGATAGAACAATTAATCAATGGAACAACCCCCTCCCCCCCATGAAGGATATGCTGGACAAGGGAAAGGTGTTCACCAAGCTGGACTTGAGAGAAATGTATTACAGAGTAAGAATAAAAGAAGGTGTTAAGTGGAAAACCACTTTCAATTGTTTCTTAGAGTGTTTCCAATTCTGAATGATGTCTTTCAGGCTGAAGGGGCCACCCATGGTATACATGCAGCTAATCAATAAAGTACTGCATAAGCAACTGTATAAGGGGGTGTTGGTGTAACTGAACAATATTCTGATTTATTCTGAGACAATGGAATACCACCTAAATTTAGTATGTGAGAAGCTAAGAAAACCATTGAAAGCTAAGCTCTACATTAAACTATTTGAGCGTGACTTCCTTAAAACCAGTTTAGACTACTTGGGACATTACGCGTCCAGTGGGAAGGTTTAGATGGACCCTGGAAAGATGAAAGTCATTCTGAAGTGGAAAGGTCCTTGCACCAGAAAGCAACTGCAGAACTTCTGGGGCTTCACCAACTTCTAGTGTCAATTCATCCACTTGTTTGCACAGATAGCTCTGCCTATCATCAAACTATTAAAGTGGGTGGAAGGGGAGTGAAGCCAGTCTCTCATTTGGAATTTGGAATACCATGCGACTTTCAAAAAGTTTAAAGGTTTTTTGCGGCAGAGCCAATCCTTAAGCACCCATACATGCTATTTGTAATATAAGCCAATGGGGGCTTTTTTGCTCCAAAAAGGTGAACAGGATGCTACAATCCTGTGCCTAGACTTACCAGAAGGTGACCGACATCAAGAGATATTGAGCTGTGTGTGAGAAGGAAGTGTATGCTGTTTGATTGGCATTGCTGACTTGGAGGTTCCTAGAAGGCAGTAAGATTCTGTTTGAAGCGTTTAATTGACCACAAAAACCTAGAAGACTTAAGAACACCAAGGAAGCTATACCTTAAGCAAGTGAGATGGGCACAGTATTTTATTTATTTTTTTCCAATTTTTTATTTTATCAATTTCATATATACATTCACAATTATATGATCTTATAACTGTTATTAATAATATGTATTTATAACATTTTTTTCCCCTACAGTTGACAATATACTTGAAAATTGCTTTCTTACCATCCCATAGATCCATCTTATCTTACAACGGTCCTACTTCTTCTTCCCTCCCTCCCTCTTTCCTTCCCTCATTTCTTCTCTCCTACTCACCTTCCTTCCCTCCTTCCTTCCCCCTTCCCTCCCTCCTTTCTTCTCTCCTTCTCTCCTTACCTCCTTCCTTCCTTCCTTCCTTCCCTCCTTCCTTCCTTCCCTCCTTTCTTCTCTCCTTCTCTCCTTCCTTTCCCCCTTCCTTTCCTCCTTCCTTCCCCCATTCCTTCTCTCCTACATTCCCTCCTTCCTTCCCTCCTTTCTTCTCTCCTTCTCTCCAAGTATTTTAATTGGTTCAACTTCACCCTTCGATATTTGCCAAGGAGAAAGAATTTCCTCACTGATGCATCCTCTTGGATGCCCCAATACAAAAGCACCTGCAAGGAAATAGTTAACTCCATCATTCCCTCCAAGGTGATGGCAGCTATACACTCCTCAGCTGGCTGACAGCACACTCATCCAACAGCTAAAAGAAGCTCTGAAGGAAGATGAATGGCTCAAAGACCACACAATCAATGTGACGATGAGGGCTGACCTGGAATACAAGTTATATGTTCCAGCCCGCCAAATGACCCAGATCCTACCAAAGAGCCACAAAATTAGTCACACCTCAGAACTTTAAAATAGCTTTATACAGATTATGAAAGATTTGATATGGGCTAGTTTAAGTAAGGAACCTAAATCATAATTGAAGAATGTTACATCATTCCAAAACTGTATTTTCATTCTACTTCAATTCATTCTTACCTTCCCTCAAAATAATACCAAATTAATTAGAGAGTGGCCAAGTACATTTCCATGCAAAATCAATTCTCAAATTTCTAAGCATACATATTTAATAATAGTTTTAGGATGTTCTCTTTGTTCTTTCATTGCTTTCAATTGCTCTCTCTTCTATTCTCTTCCAAGTAGCTCCATTCATTTCTCCAAGGGATTTCTTTTAATAATTCAGCTGGGGAGAAAGTGTTCCTGAATGAGAAAGGGGAAGCAACAGGTGGATTTGACATTATCAACTTCATCACATTTCCAAACAGATCCTTTCAGAGAGTTAGAGTTGGGAAGGTAGATCCACAGGCTTCAAATGGGATGGAATTATTCATTGATGAAGATCTGATTGTCTGGAATCTGGCTTTTAACCAGGTATTGAATTAGTGAATCTATCATGACTTAATCCATTATTATCCCATATTGAACATAGTCTCTTTCAAAATCTGATGTTGATAATGATCAAGCATTCATTAAATTGATAATATGATATTACAATACCAAATCCATGTTTACATATTTCATTTGCATTTTAAGTCATAAGGGTGGCCATTTTTACATGAGATTGTTACTTTGTGCAATTATTTTATCTGCGCTTCAAACAGAACCTTTTGTACATCATTGTAATTTCTACATCTTTTTAAGTTTTTGGTGAAGTTAATGAATTCAGTATCCTTTGTGAAGTCAAAAATAATTCCGCTCCATAAAGGAGAAAAAAAACCTGAAACTTTTAAATATCTCCAATTTGAAAACCAGAGAATGGAGTGGAATAGAGTGGAATGGAATAGAATAGAATAGAATAGAATTATTTATTGGCCAAGTGTGATTGGATACACAAGGAATTTGTCTTTGGTGCATAAGCTCTCAGTGTACATAAAAATACATTCAGCAAGGGCTTCCGGGGGAGGGGTTGCCGCCGTCGGCAGCTTAACTAAGCTGCCCTCAGAGTTCTGGTTCGCATATCTATTAAAGATCTTAGATATCTCTTTTTTCAGGCAAGAAAAAAGTGGGGAGGGACCCAGCTAGTTAGAATCCTCTTTGTAGTTCGCAGCTCTTTTTTTTTGGCTGCGAACAAAAGAGAAGGATCAACGAAAGCTGAGTCACTTACTCCGGCCAGATCTTCTCAGCTGTTTTTTTTCAGCTCAAGGCGAGTTACCCCCCCCCTCAGGACAAGCCTTTGTAATTAACTCATTTAAGATCAATCCGAGCAGCGACCATACCCGTGAACTTTTTTTCTCTCTATTTAAAATACCAGCTTCAATTTTATAAAAGACTCCTTTGTTTAACTTTTTTTTTTTAAAAAATGGCGATTTTATAGCTTCCGCATTTGTTATAACGATATATCTTCAACTTCCTGGCACAGAATTAAGGAAATAACTTTTTACAAACCAATTAGCCCCGTTCCCTCGAAGATTTCCTTTTATCAATTGCCAAAAGTTTACTGAAACTACCTTATCTTAAATCAACATGAGCAGAGACTCTGTTTGCTTTCTTTTTATAATGGCACCGAAATCGAAGCAGCCCAGACGTTCTCTTACATCTCAGGCATTTGTTACAAAGCCACAGCTCTTACCTTCCACGCCCCCTACTGGAGATTTGTTAACGAAAGAATTTCTTTTTGAAACTCTCAAAGAATTTAGAGAGGAGATGAAGCAACTTGTTACAGATTTATGTGACAAGCTTGATACCAAGATTGCTCAAACAAGGGAGGATATGACAAGAGTTATAACTGTATTGACAGATTATGTTGCTGGAATGGAAGATAAGCTGGAGCTCCTGGAGGAAGCCAACTCCAACCTGACATCTAAAATTGAAGTGCTACAACAGGAAGTTGAAAACGCAGAAAAACAACTCGTTATGACAAATTATAAAAAGATGGAGCTTGCTTTAAGAGTTAGGGGATTACGTGAAAATGAACAGGAGAATTTGAAACAGACTTTTTCAGAGGCTTTCAGTCGTTTGGTGGGAAGTCTGGGACTCAACTTTGATTGGCAGATCCAAAAAATTTATCGCCAGAATTCGTGGGCGGCAAAACAGAGACAGCTTCCGAGAGACATAATTATATATTTTGCTACAAGAGAATCCAGAAATGCGATACTACAAGAGTTTTATAATACCAGGCTGCGAATTGATGGACAGGACTTGATTGTTTTCAAAGAAATACCATCCCAAATGTTAAGAGCTAGGAGAGACTATGCTTTTCTAACTAAAGAACTCAGAAACCGTCAAATACAGTATAGATGGGATGTGCCATTTGGTATCATAGTTACATTCGATGACCAAAAATATCGTCTTAACTCTCTTTGGGAAGCCCGAGATTTTTATTATGAGATCCTAAAGGTGGGACACCTTGAATCACCTGGACTTGGAGAAAGACAAAGAGAAGGGGAAGAGAAACAACAAAATACATAATCACAAGACAGGAAGTATCACTTTCCCCTTCCGGAAAAGCAGAAGACCAAAGAACAAGGATCTAGCCGTGCTCCCAGACGAATCGAAAATAAAGTGGATCATAGCAAAATCTATGAACATAGGAGATATTCATGAAACCTTTATAAACATCTTGCTATATTAAATAGCCTTAAAATGATATAACTTCTTTGCAAGGAAATTATATTAAATTAACTGATTTAAAATATTGGCTTAATTCTCAACTTGAATAATACTCTGAGACTTTTGTTTTGCATAAAATGGTATAGTTGTATACAGATGAAGAGACATTAATACTGAAAGAACTGATGCTGATCTCCTTGGAAAATATATTGTATGGGACTTAAAAAAAAAGAAGAAGACTTGATGGATAATCCTGAACTTTTATATAAATTACTAATGAATTATTTTCCAGGGTGAGGAGGGTGGAGAGCTTGGTGTTTCTGGATCGCGGTTCAGGTTGGAGGGAGTTGAGAGGTGTGGTGTAGACGGGAGGGTAGTGGAGGTTGAATTAGAGCTTATTTTGAGATAGAAAGTAAATTGATTTTTTGTATAAACTGTTATTTGATTATAATGCCTGGAAGGATATACCCAGGGAGTCTGTAGGAAGGCAGAGCATATATGAGAGGAGTACGGATGAAAATAAAATATATGTATGTGTATGTATATGTGTGTGTATATACATATATATGTGTATATGTATGTATATGGACATGGATAGAGGCAGGACGAGAAGAGTTGGAAAAGGAAACCGAGAGAAGAATTGGAGACGTGTTTATAAAAGGGACAAATTAAAGGTTTGGAATCAAACAGATATTTAGATAAAGAAATAAGGCCCCTAGCTAGAGAAGAATTCTATCTGGTTAACTTATTTGGTTTCAATACAGTTTGAAATCCTGCAAGCAATTAATTAACTGAGATTAGGAATGATGTACATTGTTCAAGCCTTAATAATGATGGGAAGCTGAGCTCAACGTAAAGAGTTTATTGATCTTTCCTTTTTTCCTTTTTTTATTATTTCCTTCTTTTTTCCTTTTTTTTAATCTCTTAACTTTCAATGTACTTGGTTTTAATATACTCTAGACTGTGTTTGATAAAAAGCTAAGCCAGGTATGGGATCTGGGAAGTCTGAAGGGGGGTAGGGAGGGGGGATCAAAAGGGGGAGGGGGGAGGAGGGTGGGGGGAAACATAGTTTCAATGTTCAAAACAACAAGAATGCACTTGTATACTGTTGCTCCTTTTCTTTATTTTATTTTATTTTTTTCTTTTCTTTCAATTTTAGTATAAAATACAAATCGAATATACTAATGAATAGTAGAAATACACCGAAGCGAGGAGTAGAGGGAAAGAAGAGGGATGAGTAGAGAGGGAGTGAGAGGGGAATGGAAGTTGGAAGGGGGGAAGGGAGGTGGGGTCATAGGGGGGAGGGGGGAGGGGGGAAATATAGTTTGTGCCAGTTTTTAAAACAACATGAATGCACTTGTATACTGTTGCCTTTTTTAAAAAAAATTAGTATAAAATAAGAAGCGGAATATATCGATGAATAGTAGAAATACACCGAAGTGAGGAGCAGAGGGAAAGAAGAGGGAGGGGCAGAGAGGGAGCGAGAGAGGAATGGAAGGAGGGTGAGATGGAGGGTGGGGGAGAAAGGAACGTTAGAGGGGGAGGGGAAGTAGAGGAGGGGAATGCTGAAGGGGAGAAACGAAAGTTGGAGGGGGAGAAAGAAAGGGTGTATGGAGGGTTGAAGTGTTATGTTGGTTTTGTATTTTGGAATATAAGAAGAGTTGTGCTTATTGTTTCTTTAATCGCACAGTATATAAGTGATTGTATAAATTGAAAATGAAAATGAAATAAAACATATATTGACAAAAAAAGCAATGAACGTTACAAGCCCCCAAACAGACATAAAACATGTTTATATTTATTCAATTTGTGAAGTTAAATAAAGTTTATTTAAAGTTTTTTTTAAAAAAAAAATACATTCAGCAAGAATCAGATGTTACAACACTTAGTAATACTCATGGGATACTAAATAAACAATCAAATCATACTAGGAAACTAACTAAAACAGTATAAATTGTAAAAGATACAAGCAACAAGTTTATAATCATAAGGAGGAGATAGGTAATAGGAAGGATGAAAAGAATAATAGTAATACATTCTTAGTAATAGTTTGACAGTGTTTTGGGAATTAGTTGTTTAGCAGAGTAATGGCATATGGGAAAATTGTCCTTGTGTCTAGTTGTTCTGGTGTGCAATGCTTTTATACTTTTATACTTATCACTAGGTTCTTCCACTTTCTCGATGCAATGACCCTTGTTTCCATGGATATTGGAAAAAGGGGATTGAGGGACATCAGTTTTGCTGTTATGACTGTGTTCCTTGCCCAGAAGGAAAGATTTCAAATCAAAATGGTAGGTTAGGCATTCTACCATTTTTCATTAGACTTAAGCAAACATTAATAAACTATTTATTGAATTAAATTAATAAGGTAATTTTCAATATTATGAAATGCATAAATGATAAAACCCCTTTACTTTTCTTCCAGATATGAAACATTGCTTTGAATGTTCAGAAGATCATTATCCAAATAAAGAAAAGAAAGAATGCATCCTGAAACTGCTGGTCTTTCTAACTTTTGAAGAAACCTTGGGAATTGCTTTATCCTCAGCAGCTCTTTGTTTCTTTCTATTGACATCTTGGGTACTTGGAACTTTTATTAAGCACAGGGATACTGCCATTGTCAAAGCCAACAACCAGTCCCTCACTTACACCCTGCTTGTCTCCCTTCTGCTCTGTTTTCTCTCCTCTTTATTCTTCCTTAGCCAACCTGGCCAAGTGATCTGTCTTCTGCGACAACCAACTTTTGGGGTCACCTTTTCAGTGGCCATTTCTAGCATACTGGCCAAAACTATTACAGTGGTTGTGGCTTTCATGGCCACTAAACCTGGTTCTCTGATGAGGAAATGGGTGGGGAAAAGATTGTCCTTTTCTATTGTCCTTTCCTGTTCTCTTGTCCAAGTTTGTATTTGTATTCTTTGGTTGTTGACATCTCCTCCATTCCCTGAGTTGGACATGCACTCAGAGTTCCATGAAATGATTTTACAATGCAACGAGGGTTCAGCTCCATTCTTCTACTGTGTCTTGGGCTACATGGGTATCTTGGCCATTGCCAGCTTTATTGTGGCATTTTTTGCCCGTAAATTACCCGACAGCTTTAATGAAGCCAAGTTGATCACCTTCAGCATGTTGGCCTTTTGCAGTACGTGGGTCTCCTTCTTCCCAGCCTATCTGAGCACAAGAGGCAAAACCATGGTAGCTGTGGAGATCTTCTCCATCTTGGCCTCCAGCACTGCATTACTGGGATGCATATTCTTGCCCAAATGCTACATCATTGTTTTGCGGCCTGACTGCAACCAAAAGGAGCAACTCAGAAAGAGGAATTAGCAAATAATGTAACATTTCTGGCTTTGAGAAATTGCTGACAAAAAAGGATTGTTTGCTGTGCAAGGAGACATATAGAAATCATTAATTCTGACAAAAATAATTGATGTATGATTGTCCTGATCACTAAGATTTATTATAGTTGCCAATTGCAAAAGAAATTTTCATGCTGCTGCATTAGTAATCATTTTCAACAGAGCCTCTTGGCTGGTTACCAGCAATAAAGCACAATATGGGAGCAGAAAAAACTATAACCTCCTCTGGCAACAACACACAGTAAAATAAGATCTGCAGTATGTGTGGGACAATGATCTGGCCTTCAGGGCATTATGTAAGATTGTCAAAGTTGGGGCCAGTCTAATTTCTGAAGAGATTATGTTGCAGAATTTGGGAGCCACCATGGAGAAGGCCCTTCTTCTGGGTCTTGCCAAGTGTACCTCCTGAGGGGATGGGACTTTGCCATTTTCATCATTTCTATATATTTTTATTTATAAATGACTTCATAAATATAGTGAAACAGGAATTACATTTTATGAAGATATATTTAACATGGTATGAGGGGGATATCCTTTTCGGATAGGTATGCGGTCTTTGAAATGTGAATGTTATAGAGTTTGTATGTCCAGTCCAGTTGCCTTTTGAAAAATCCCCTTTTGGACAAGCAACAATAAAGGAACCATCATTGGGAAATATGTTGCAGACTATAATTTGGTAAGGGAGCAATGAAAGTTTCAGAGAAGACAATCAAATGTCCTAAAGACATAAAGATAAGGATTCAATGGGGGGACGACACACAACCTACTGAAACAGAGCCATAGAAATTGTGACGATCACAGCCAGCAACCACAAATGTTGTGTTCTTTGAGTATCAGTTCAATATTTTCTATTCTGCTTTGTGGCTTTGGAATTCTTTGCTCAAAAAAGATTGCTGCATTCACTCATAAGTGAAATATTTGATTTGAGAGCCAGTTTCAGATATGAGAGTCAGTTTGGTTTAGTGATTCGTGTACAGGTTAGAATGTGGAAGACTATCAGTTCAAGTCCCACCTTAGCCATGAATGCCAACTGGATAACTTTGAGCCAGTCACTCCCTGGAAGCCCAACCCACTTTCTTGCTATTGTGAGGAAAATTGGAATTACAGAATAAAAGACTCGGAAGGGATCTTGGAGGTCTTATAATGACATCCCCTGCTCAAGCATAAAACCCTATACCATTTCAGATAAATAGTTGTCCAATCTCTTCTTAAAAACCTACGGTGACGGAGCACTCAAAACCTGTGGAGGCAAGTCATCCCATTGATTAAATATTTTCACTGTTATTCCTTAGTTCTAGGTTGGTTCTCTCCTTGATTATTTTCCATCCATTGCTTCTTCCTGCCTTCAGGTGCTTTGGAGAATAGGCTGACCCCCCTCTTCTTTGTGGCATCCCCTTCGATATGAGAACACTGCAATCATATTTGTTATATGCTAACATATATCTAAAATCTTAAAAGATGATGCAGTAAAAGTACCAGTAAATTTGGAAAAGTCAACAGTGACCACAGGATTGGAAAAGGCCAGTTTACATTCCAATTCCAAAGAAGGGCAATACCAAAGAATGTTCAAACTACCGCACCATTGCACTCATTTCACATGCTAGTAAAGTTATGCTCAAAAATCCTACAAGCTAGGCTCCAGCAGTACGTGGATTGAGAACTACCAGAGATACAGGCAGGATTTTGAAGAGGCAGAAGAACTAGAGATCAAATTGCTAACATACGCTTGATCATGGAGAAAGCTAGGGAGTTCTGGAAAAACATCTACTTTTGCTTCATTGACTATGCTAAAGCCTTTGATTGTATGGATCTGTTCTGACCCCCCTCGTCCCACACCAACACACACTCCGAGCCAAAGATAAGTTACGGCATTTAATTAACAGACAGACAGGTCCTTGGCAGCAAACCGGCACAGAGAAGCTTGGGCAGCAACCAGCACAGATAAGCTGTGGCAGCAATCCAGCCTGCCAAGCTCACAATAATGTTCTACAACATTCGCTCCTGCGTTGACTTCTGCACAAGCATTCCTTTTATAGTCTGGAGAGGAGCCTAATTACCACCAACTGGGTGCAATTACCTCCTATAATTACGTAATTGTTCCTTACGCCTATTAGCTCTCGGTGCCGGGCATCTAGGAATAACTCCCTTGGCTCCTCCCCACTGCTGATGTCCGGATCAGACTCCCTTGTCTCCTCCCCACTGGTCCAAGGCTCAGATGCCTCCTGGTGGCCAACCAGCCTCTGTGCGCCCTGCTTGGAGTCGGAACCCTGTCCAGGGTCCTCCACATCCTCCAAAGCCGACTCATAAAGCCCCTCCCTGTCAGAGTCTGGTGGCAGCTCCAACGGCTCCTGCTGGGCCACAACAGGATCACAACAAATTGTGGCAAGTTCTTAAAGAGATGAGAGTACCAGACCATTTTATTTGTCTCTTGAGAAACCTATATGCAGGTTAAGAAGCAACAGTGAGAACTGGACACGGAACCATAGATTGGTTCAAAATTGGGAAAGGAGTCCAGCAAGATTGTATACTGTCACCATACCTATTTAACTTATATGCAGAGCACATCATGAGAAATGTGGGGCTAGATGAATTAAAAGTTGACATTTAGATTGCCGGGAGAGATATCAACAACCTCAGATAAGCAGATGATACCACTCTAATGGTACCAAGTGATGAGGAACTAAAGAGCCTCTTGATGCAGGTGAAGGAGAGTGCAAAAGTTGGCTTGAAACTTAACATTAAGAAAACTAAGATCATGGCATCTGGCCCTCTCAGCTCCTGGCAAATAGATCAGGAAGAAATGGAGGTAGTGACAGATTTTATTTTCCTGGGCTCTAAGATCACCACAGATGGGGACTGCAGCTAAGAAAATAAAAGATCCTTGCTCCTGGGGAGGAAAGCTATGGCAAATCTAGACAGCATATTAAAAAGTGCTGGCCAGCGTGAATTAAATAATTCATGGAACCCTGGATACCTCAATGCATAATTCATAGGATTTTGAATTTTGAAAAACAATCTTATCCCATTCTGCGTGCCACCTTCGGTCTTCTTTTGAGGCCATTATTTTGCCCTCCAGAGGCTTCCTTGAATTTCTATAATTAATGGCTGGAGATTAAAACATATAAAGAATGGTTGCAGGAATTGAGTACATCTAGTCTAGTGAAAGGAAGAACTAGGGGTGATGTCATTGTTGGAGTGGTCAGATCACATGCCTCCCCCCATGCCTCTGCTTCTGCCTACTGCCACTGCTGCTGAGGCATGGCATGGCATGGCATGGCATGGCATGGCATGGCGAGGCAAGGCAAGGCAAGGCAAGGCAAGGCAAGGCAAGGCAAGGCAAGGCAAGGCAAGGCAAGGCAAGGCAAGGCAAGGCAAGGCAAGGCAAGGCAAGGCAAGGCAAGGCAAGGCAAGGCAAGGCAAGGCAAGGCAAGGCGGGATATAGATGGCCCAATGGTGTGGCTCCTGTGTGCTCGACCCCCACTGTCCAACCAACCACAGAGGTATTGGTGGAGGCACTTGATCTGGCCTGCTACAGGTGCTCCACAGCTGACTGCCTGGTCATGGCCATGGGCAAGCAAAGACAGACTGGGGAATGGAGTAGGCATCCTGTTGCGCAGCACATCTGTCAGGTCAGAATGCCTTCCCAAGCCTCTGCTTCTACCTGCTACTGGGAGAGTCAGTGTGGGCCTTATTTTTGACATGTCTGTTGTATATGGAAAAAAAAGCACCTGAAAATAAGCCCTAATGCATCTTTTGGAGCAAAAAAATAATATAAGACCTGGTCTTATTTTGGGGAAAACATGGTATTACTTTAGTCCCATTGTTTTAAATATATAACTCTGAAAGTGTCAACCATAGCTCTAGTTGCTCATTTTCAGCAGCAGGAAATGTACATTAGGACTCTAGAGATGTAAATGAAGAGAGAGAGTGTGTGTTGACTTCTCTAAACCATTCTCATGTCCTCCAAGCAATTCAGTTTCCATGTCAGCTAATTCCAGATAAAGTTTAAATTATCTCATCTGTGAAAAGAGCTAGTCTGTGAGAAACTCTCTTGAGGACTGTAACTCTCAAAGGCCTGGAAGTGGTCTTCTCAACACTGAGGCTGAGGAAACATCTAAAGCCAAATTGCAGAGTCATTATTCTGAAAAATAAACAATGACATAATAAGATGTCTGTCGAATTGGGCATTAGTTATCCTACTGTGGCATGGTTAGGGCCAGCAGATACAAACATTCATATTCCTAGTTTTTTATTCAACCCAAGAATTGACACAAGCGTAGCAAGATTGGTGTCAATCATATAGCCGGGCTTTCTGTGTTGTAATTACACACCAGAATATCACTTAATGATGTCTATGGAGAGTCTCGGTCAACCAGGTCACGGTTGTCCTGAAAGTGCTTTTTCAAAAGGCAACTGGATTTGTTTTTCCATGAGGAAAAATCTCTCCCTTGAAAAAGCATCTTTAGGGTCACTTAATGATAGTGTTATTAGCCTTTGCAGAAAATGGCTGTGGAAGAAAAGCTGAAATGCTTTCTTGGTTGTTCTCCTAATCTCCCCTTTCTTCATATCTAACTTTTCTGATGAGGCAATTAGTGAGCTCTTTCTGCTTTTTAAGAAAATATCCTGTCTGTGACTATGTCAGATACCTAAAAGTGATACTGCCATTCAATTGGGAGGAGGGGAGCCTTGGAGTTAGATCATTAGCTACATCTGAAACAACTGAGTTTTACAACTTTACAACTGGTTTTCTGTCACTGGGAAACTGAAGGTCCCAACATCTTTGGAGGGATGTTTATGGTAGCCACGTGGGATATATAACTTTGATGTCTAACTAGAGATATCCATGGGAATGTGTGCTTTATTGACTCCCAGGGCAGAAGAGTTAAGGAAGCATCTTCACACTTGGGTATTGGTCAGAATCTGCATTTGGACAAAGGGGAAGGGTCATTATTAGCTTAATCTCATTGGCATGGCCTAAAGGTTTTCACATGCTGCTTTGATTCTAATGGTTTCCATCCTGCTTGATTAAAGGTTCCTTTTGAAATATTTCGTTTCAAGAGTCTTTACTTTCTCAAGTTAGGAAAGGAGCCATTACAGACTATATTGCAAGAATTTAGGCCCTGTGTCTTTTTTTAGTGCATGTTCCAGTATAAAAAAATAGACATTTCAAAATGTAAACCATAGTCAAAGTTCAAACCAATGCATACAGCTTAAATGAATTCACACTGAACCTATTTGGGATTTGATTCCTGGATCATTTAATGATAACATATGAACCTTAGACTGACGAATCCATACAACTCCCCTCCATTCCATAGCGTGCTGTGAGAATCAAGAAATATAGCCTATTGATCTATTAAATTTAATAAGTTCTATGAATGGTAGCAGGCCAGAAGAAAAAGATTTGAATCAAAGTTTTCAGCTGGGATGATTTCAAAATTTACCAGAAATATCTGTAATCCTGCTGAGACATTGCTAACTGTGAATTTTTTTTTTTTTTTTTTTTTTGCAAAATATCATTATCAGAAAATTGTGGCCGTTTACTGGGCCAGCAAAATCTAACTGCAGTCGAGCCCACAGCCCCTTTGGCGCTTCCCATGTCCTAGTGGGGGCTGATGGAGGACTAGGTATGGATAACTGACAAGGTTATCCTGCCACCCAGATAGCTATTTCTTCATCTAATTTGGGTGACCAGACATAGCTGTGGCCTAGAGCCTTCATCCTGGTGATGCCAGGGTGCCCTTTGTGGAGGTGACGCAGAATGGGAGTACAAAGAGATGGGGGCACTGCAACTCTCTGTCCTCATAATAGGCAGCCTTTAAATTCTGACAGTTCCAGCCGCCTGCGATAATATGGCAGGAACTGCTCAGCAACATCCCTAGGCTAGCCTCTTTTCACCCAGCCCTGCCTGTCAGCCATTTGGAAGCCTGCCCTTATTGATAAATGAGTCCTGAACATGATGAATGACACCAGGCCCACACTCACAAGAGCCACACAGAATATCACCACCAAACATCCACAAAGAAAACAGACAAAAACACAAACTGATGAGGAGGCACGACCGAGGACCAGAAGCCAGACTGCAAATGCACAATTAGCCTCTTTAAACCCCTCCTATCCTTACATGAAACACAAACCCCCAAACAATCAGAACACACCTCCACTCAATCAGGACACACCTCCACCCAATCAGGACACAGCCAAGCTCCCACCCAATCAGTTCAAACCCCCACTGGCAGTTAAAAGGAAGAAACAGCCGAGATCTCACATTGCTCCTGGAAGCACCAAGCCTGAAGTAGCCTGAAGATGATGAATGAGACTTCGTCGAAACGTCGCCAAGACATCTCCAATTTTACACGGGAGAAAACCCGAATAACTAGAGACCTACATACTAACACCCGCGAAAACCTCAGAAAACATATATATATATATATGAATATATACATGAGAATGAATATATATATATATATATATATATATATATTCTCATGTAAAATAATAAATAACAACTAAAATCTATAATAAAATCCAGTCTATCAATTATAAGTGGTCTGACTATATAGTATTACAGTTGCAATCCAAAAACTCTATGGCCTGTTGTAGGTTCAATGCTAAAAAGGAAAGGACCAAACCAGGGGTGTCAAACTTGATTTCATTGAGGGACACATTAAGGTTGTGTTTGATCTTGGGGGGGAGGATATGGCCAGGGGGTATGATGTCACTCATGTCAGGGGGCTACTGTGGTGGACTGAGTGCTCTGCCAGTGAAAACAGGCTCCCAAGTTTTGTGACGGCCTCCCTGCAACCCTCTGCCAATGAAAGTAGAGCTCGGGGGGCCATGCACAGCCCTCATTAGCTCCATGGCAGAGGAACCATGGGCCAGTCCTTTGCTGTTTCCAGGGAAGTCCCACACGCCAGACCTAAGCACCCTGAAGGCCAGATTGGTCCCCTGGACCTTCAGTTTAATAAAGTGCAATGCAAGGGTTTGCCACAATTGTTATATAACTTCACTATGGTGGAGAAGACACTTGTTTGTGATGAATCCCCAGTGCTGCTGGGCAGAATCTGGCCACCTGCACTGTAGTTAAGGACTGTTCATCCTTAAGCAGCCACTGAAGATAGGTAATGTTCAGGATTACCTATCAGTTATTGGCAGAATATTTTTCCCCAAATCTCTGTGTAAAAGGAACATCGAAGGAGTATGTGACCCACAGTCTCCACTTCTCCTGAATCACAGGAATGCCAATGGTATCTTCAGATCCTGAAGATGAAACTCAAATACTTTGGAGAATGAATGATTGAGGGCAAAAGAAGAAGGAACAACAGAGAATGAGGTGGCTGGATGGAGTCACCAAAGCAGTAGGTGTAAGCTTAAATGGACTCCAGAGGGGTGGTAGAGGACAAGAAGGCCTGGAGGAATGTTGTTCATGGGATTGTGATGGGTCGGACATGACTTCGTAACCAACGAGAACAATTTTTTATACTTGCCATACAGGACAGCCAATGGAAGCATATGGCATCATGCTTTCCATTGGTTTGCTGACTCCAACTGACTAAGATAGCTGCCTCTTCTTTGTGGCAGCCCCTGAGATATTGGAACATTGCTATCATGTCACCCCTAATCCTTCTTTTCATTAAACTAGACATACTTTTTAAAAAATGATCTGCATAGTTACTCTTCAGAAAACTTACCTACAATAAATGACTGATAACTGCTGGATTTGTCCATATTCTATTTTGTGAAAAAAAAATGCTAGGAAATAAATGTTATCTTGGGGGGAAAAAGCTTTGTATTTATTTCTACAATTATAACAATTAAATATATATTCTCTTGCATATGTCCTTTATATTACTTTTATTGGCACTTGCTCATTAAAAAAAATAGCTGAACTATCAGCTACTTATTATCTCATCAAAATAAAACAATTATATCTAAGAGGAATTGTTGTTGTTAGTTGCGAAGTCATGTCCAACCCATCGCAACCCTATGGACAACATTCCTCCAAGCCTTCCTGTCCTCTACCATCCTCTGGAGTCCATTTAAACTCACGCCTACTGCTTCAGTGACTCCATACGCCCACTTCATTCATCCTAGAGGAATTGCCACAGGCCAAAACTTCAAAGTATTCCCAGAAGGCTATTGAAATTCAGCAATGATGAAGGTCTCTGTTTGGCTATAAACTAAGTCTTGAATCACAGAGTGTTTAGTACAAGGGGTAATTACGTCTCTGTCAGATTCATTGCTTCAAGTTTCCACCATCCATTCTCTTCGGCCAGAGTATCAAATCCTTGTGATATTCAAGATAAAGATTTGTACTCTCTTTCAAACAGAAAATGATAGATTTTCTCATTAGATGTATTCTCAAGTATAATCTTTAGATTTATCTTTAGATGAAGTATTGGATTATATATGCTTCCCTATGGGTAGGATGGAAGTCAAAACATTTCCACAATAACAAGATCATCAAGATAGCAATAGCAATAGTTAGGCTTATATACCGCTTCATAGGGCTTTCAGCCCTCTCTAAGCGGTTTACAGAGTCAGCATATTGCCCCCAACAACAATCTGGGTCCTCATTTTACCGACCTCGGAAGGATGGAAGGCTGAGTCAACCTTGAGCCTGGTGGGATTTGAACAGCCAAACTGCTGAACTGCAGTCAGCTGAAATAGCCTGCAGTGCTGCATTTAACCACTGCGCCACCTCGGCTCTGTTTCTCCTGATGTTTTTGGTGCATAAAGTAGGTACTTTGAGCTGCCCTACAAGTGATGCTTTCGTTATTCCTCATGAGTGGTACCAGCCTGAAGACCTCATCATTGGTGGGATGACATCTCACATGGGTTACCACTTTTATGAATTTAAATTTAGTAAAAATCCTTCTATAACTCCTTATGAAATACCAGTGTAAGGATTTTTTTCTTTATCTAATCTTACAGACTTTCAAAAATCTTTTACATGAATAAACACTGTTAGTGTATAAATGTAGCATTTTTAATGTAATCTATGCCTTGTTTTTCTTTCAACTGTATCTGGTTACGAGACAAGAAATAGCCTTCTTTACATTCTTTTAAATGTACAAGATAGAGAAGCCTCTATTTAAGATCTGGGAAAATGGAAAACTTAATCAAAAAATTATGATTGGTAGGAAGAATAGCTACTATTAAAATGAATATATTGCCAAGATTATTGTATTTATTTCAAACAATTCCAATAAATTTGAAAAAAAAATTGAAGAATTTAATAAAATAATATATAAGTATGTTTGGCAAGGGAAAAAAAGCAAGAATTATCTTTAAAATGTTACAACGTGTAAGAAGTAGAGGAGGTTTCAGATTACCAAATTGGGAATTGTACTATCAGGCAGCTGTATTAACATGGATGGAAGAATGGATTGTATTGAGGAATACAAGATTAGTGACTTTAGAAGGACATGACTTCCAATTGGGCTGGCATACCTTTTGTGGTATGGGAAAAATAAAATACACGGATACTTTCAGAGACATTATATAAGGAATGCATTAATATTAGTATGGGAGAAAATGAAAGAACAACATTATTTGAGAATACTAGTTTGGCTTTCAACAATGGAAGCATTGATTCACCCAAATGTCATTAATATGGGAAATATTGTTAGATATAAAGACATCTTGAGTGAAAGAGGGAGCTCAAAAGCAAACAAGAAATGTTTGAGCAAGGGATCGATATAACACAGTGCTCCCAAGTGCAGATACAGTCTAGATTTGAGAAATGCTAAATTACACGGCTTTTATAAAGAATTAACAGAATTAGATAAAACATTAACAGGAACAGAAGAAAGATTGATAAAGAAACTATATAGTTACTTATTGAGTATAAAGCTGGAAGAGGAACAAATAAAAGAGACTGATAGCATGGGCAAAAAAAAATTGGCTATACAATAGAATTAGATAATTGGCAGAAATTGAGGGAAAGGATTTATAAATTAACAATGTCAACTGTATATAAAGAGGAGCTATATAAGATGTTTTACAGATGGCACCTGGCACTGACAAGACTGACGAAGATGTTTAAAGATAAGTCAGCTAAATGTTGGAAATGCCACTAGATACATGGATCTTACTATCATATGTGGTGGACATGTGTAGAAGCAAAAAAAAAAAATTGGATAAAAATAATGACATAGTCGGAGAATATGATAAACCAACATAATGAGTTAAAGCCAGAAATAGTTTTGCTGGGGATTTTACCTGAAACTTGTAATAAAGAGAATACTTATTTAATTATCCATGTATTAATTACAGCTGGAATTGTATTTGCACAACACTGGAAAAGTGAAGAGATTCCTATTGATGAGAAGGTGATCAGGAAAATATTAGAATGTAAAGAAATGAATAGATTAACATTAATAATTAAAGAGAAAGAACAAACTGACTATTATAAGTATTTTATTAATGGTTAGAGGGAAAAGGGGAATTGGAAATGAGGGAAGAAGACTAAAGAGTAGAACATATGTTGAGATAGAGGTATAAGCAAGATGATAATTGTTAGTATTACAATGAGGAGGATAATTATAATTAATGTTAGTATTGTTTTTATTTATTCAAAGATATGTTAAGAGGAAAATGATTAGGTTAATAATGTTCAATTGCTTAATATATTGCAATTTTAAGATTAGAGAATTAATATTAATGTGAATGATGTTGTAAATCCTGAAAGCTGTTGCACAGAGATATTTATACCCAGATGACACCCTGTTTAAGGAAAGGTGAAATGTTTATATGTTGAAAAATAAAAAAAATAAAAAGCCTCTATTTAAACGTTTACTGAGGTAAAGGTATTTTTACAAAGATTTGGCACTATCTCTCCTCACAAAACATACATACATAATTGAGTGACACCTCCTGAATCTGTTCATATGCCATTTTCTGAAAATCTCTAGAAAATAAATATAGTACTTTTAAAAAAGTAATTACTTGTATTTGTTGCAGTACATATTTGTTGGAAGTCATGGAAATGCTGTATGAATTATTAAGCATTGTACCAAAGCTATAATCTTCCTACTACTGTCAGAGAAAAAAAGTTTGTTATTCTTATAGAAATGATGCCACCTTAAAAGGTTGTAAAATTATTATTTTTTGCAATGGGGGGATTTAACCTATTTGCAGTGTATTCACCAAGTTTCATCAACATGTCCTTGCCTTGGCCTTTGCTGTGAAGCAGATCAATGAGGGCTCCCAGATCTTACCTAATGTCACTCTTGGGTTCCACATCTATGACAGCTACCTCAATGCAAGGATGACCTATCGCACCACTCTGGACCTGCTTTTCAGATCCCAGGAATTTGTCCCTAACTACAAATGTAATAGCCAGAAGAAACTAAAGGCTATCATTGGGGGACTGGATTTTACATCATCATCTCATATTGCTGAAATTATAGGTTTCTTCAAGATTCCACAAGTAAGTTATGAAAGGATTAAACAGAAAAATCCTATATTCTTGTACCATTGTTGTTCTTGAATAATTAAGGAGCATTAAAATTTAATCTCACGTTTGTGTTAAAATATTCTGGTTTAAGGTCTATTAATTAGCATAATTTTGAAACTACTATGCCAAATTCAGGAAGTATGAATCCATGGGCATTTCATACTAGAGGAAAAATTTAAACTCTCTGCTTTGATCAGTTATATGTGTTTGAAATAATTCTAAGAAATTTCTTTCCATATTTAGAAGAATTTCAGGAAAATAATTCCTTCATTGGATATATATTTTATATGAAACTAGACAGGACATTCATATTTGATCTAACAACTCAAAAGAATACTACTCCAGAATTTCAGACCAATAAGCTCTCTTCTCTTTATTTCATGGTCCCTAAAGAGGACCATCAGTACACTGGGATTATCCAACTGCTTCGTCATTTCAGGTGGACATGGATTGGGATTTGTGCAGTGGCTAACAACAATGGAGAAAAATTCTTACAGAAAATGCAGCCCTTACTTGCAGAGAACGGAATCTGCTCATCATTCATAGAAAGACTTTCACAACTGATCCACTTGGAGGATTTTCCAGACGTTTATCAAACAATCTCAAGAATTTCCATTCATTTGATAAATAGAGAAGCCAATGCAGTTCTTGTCTATGGAGAATCATTGACAATTTTGTGGCTAAGATTTGTAATGTTTTCAGGAAAACCAGACAGCAAAGAAATTGCATTATTTGGAAAGGTGTGGATCATGACTGCACAGCTTGATTTCATATTGTCAGGATTTCAAATCAATTGGGACCTCCAGATATTCCATGGGGCTATTTCCTTCACTGTTCATTCAATGGAAGTTGAAGGTTTCAAGGAATTTCTTCAGACCATAAATCCACTTTCAGACTACAGAGATGGGTTTCTGCAGGAAGTTTGGGAACAAGCATTTGATTGTTCATTTCCAAAGTCAGAGTTACAAGAAACACACAGTAGGCAGTGCACTGGGGAGATGAAGCTGGAGGATCTTCCTTCACCTCTGTTTGAAATGGAAATGACTGGCCAAAGCTACAGTATCTACAATGCTGTTTATGCTGTGGCTTATGCTTTGCAGGCTCTATACATGTTGGAGTTCAATAGGAAGATAATTCGGATGCGTAAAAAAACTGATCTTCCAAATCTGCAGTCTTGGCAGGTATTCCCATTGCATTGGATACTTTTATTTCAATGAGCAGCTTGACATAAAATGATTTTTTGAACCCAATGTGGAAAGTCTTAATATTTTCTGCCTGTGAATCAAATATAAGAAACAACATAGAAATAAGACAGAATTTCATGACGATGAGAATAATTAATGTGGAACAGCCTGCCTTTAGAGGTTGTTTTTGCTCCATCACTGAAGATTTTTATGAAAAGATTGGACACTCCTTTCTGTGAAATTATGTAGAGTCATCTCTGAGTAGAGTGTTAGGTAAAATACTTCCAAGGTTCCTTGCAACTTTCTTATACTATGCTGTATGAAATAGATACAGAATTCTTATTTCTCTTGTTGTTCTGTTTTCCTATTACTCTGTCATTCTGTTATTCTGAACATCCAGAAGCTACTATATACATTACAGTTTAAGTGTCAGTAGGAGTTATTAAGTAAATCATCATAGTTGCATAATAAGACTCACAAACTCACAAAGCATCCCTGGCCTGCTCTCGAGGTGCCATAAGCAACAGGGGGACTGACAGAGCAGCATGGCAGCCACAACCAGAAGTACATTCCACACATATTTTTTTTCAAGGCTGTATTCCAGGTTACCTGCAACAGCTGGAGGGGCATGACCTCTACAGCCCACAAAAGTGCTCCATTGAAGAATATGATTTATGATACACCCTGGGGGGAGGGGAAAAATAGGGTCATAATTGGCTGTAAATTACATGGGGTCAGAGCTATTATATTGCTATCAATTCCCTCTCTCTTCTATTCCTTTTCAAGTAGCTCCACTCATTTCTACAAGGCATTTCTTTTAACAATTCAGCCGGGGAGAGTGTGTTCCTGAATGAAAAAGGAGAAACAACAGGTGTATTTGATATCACAAACTTGATCACTTTTCCAAACAGATCCTTTCAAAGAGTCAAAGTTGGAAAGATGAATCTCAAGGCACCAAAGGGGAAGGAATTATTCATTGTTGAAGATGTGATTGTCTGGCACACAGCTTTTAACCAGGTATCGAATTATTGAATCAACAATGTCTTAATCTATTATGATTCCATATTAGAATAGAATAGAATAACAGAGTTGGAAAGTACATTGAAGGTCTTCTAGTCTAACCCTTGCTTAGGCAGGAAATCTTTCACCACTTCAGACAAAGGGTTATCCAATATCTTCTTAAAAACTTCCAGTTTTGGAGCATTCACAACTTCTGGAGCCAAGTTGTTCCATTGATTTATTGTTATAACTGTCAGGAAATTTCTCCTTAGTTCTAAGTTGCTTCTCTCCTTGATTAGTTTCTACCCATTGCTTCTTGTCCTACCCTCAGGTGCTTTGGAGAATAGTTTGATTCCCTCTTATTTTTGGCAGCCCCTGAAATATTAGAACATTGCTAACATGTCACCTCTAGTCCTTTTTTCATTAAACTAGACCTACCAAGTTCCTGCAACTGTTCTTCATATGTTTTAGCCTCCAGTTCTCTAATCATATTTGTTGCTCTTCTCTGCACTCTTTCTAGAGTCTCAACATCTTTTTTACATTGTGGGGACCAAAACTGGATGCAGTATTGAATGTACTCTCTTTAGAAGTCTAATTTCTATGTTTTAAATAAACAATGGCATTTTCTTTCAAATGTTGATGATCAAACATTCCTAAAATTGACAAAATGATATTGTAAAAGCCATGTTTGCATATTTGGCTCTGTTTGAAATCATACCAATGGACATGTTTCCAAGGGTGTCAAGTAGAGCATTCCAAGCATTGACCATTCTGTTGCTGAAGTCGTATTTGTTGCAATCAATTTTATTCTGATTAGTAGATTTGTCAGGTAACTGAGGATTTAATATCTGCCAGTTGATGTAAGGTTGTAAACTGTAAACTGTAAGCTGATGCAATGAGGATGATTCAGCAATACATGTATCACTTATTAAAGACTCTAATGGAATCCACAAAAGTCATTTACCGTATTTTCACCCATATAACCCGCCCACGCAGATAACCCGCACACGCATATAACCCGCGGGTTTTCTGGATCGTGTAAAATGTTTCCCGTATACCCCGCCCACGCATATAACCCGCCCACGCATATAACCCGCGGCGAGTAAAAGAGAAGGGAAACAGCTGAGATGGGGGGGGAAGAAACGGAGAAAGAAGCCTGCGCACGCTGGGGAAGAGGAAAGGAACGAAGGAGAAGGAAACAGCTGAGATCGGGGTGGGGGAAGAAACGGAGAAAGAAGCCTGCGCACGCTGGGGAAGAGGAAAGGAACGAAGGAGAAGGAAACAGCTGAGATCGGGGTGGGGGAAGAAACGGAGAAAGAAGCAAGCCTCCGATCGTGTAAGCCTCCGATCGTGTAAAATAGTTTCTGTATACCCCGCCCACGCATATAACCCGCAGGGGGGCGCTGTGCATGTAAAAACCGCATATAACCCGCGGGTTATATGGGTGAAAATACGGTACTCTTTTAAAAGGTGTCTATAAAGAAGTGGTCATTAGAGGGTGTTTCTCTATCTTGTTGTGTATCTCATTTCTCTCCTTGTGTCCTTAACAGAGTGGTAAGGACTTTATCTACCACTTATGTCTGTATATATGTATATATAAACTGCTAATTGTCTAAAGGCTTTGTGTGCTGTGTGTTGTGTTTTGCTCCTGGGCTTATCTCATAATAATAGTCATGCTACCAAAAGTCGTTGATGATGCTGATAAATTCAATATTCTTTGTGGAAGTCAAAAATAATTTTCCTCCATAAAGGAAAAAAAATCAGAAACTATTTTAAATTTATCCCTTTTCAAAATCTTTTATGATTATCACCAGGTTCTTCCACTTTCCAGATGTAATGATCCTTGTTTCCCTGGATCCTGGAAGAAAAGGATTGAGGGAAATCAATTCTGCTGCTATGACTGTGTTCCATGCCATGAAGGGAAGATTTCAAACCAAAATGGTAGGTAGGCATTCTACCAATTTTCTTTGGACTTAAAGAACCTTTAATAAACCAATTGTGCATAATATAAAATGAGTCCAAATTGTTTAGAATTGTTACAATGACAAATTCCTTGATTTTTCTTCCAGATATGGATGACTGTTTCAAATGTTCAGAAGATCATTATCCAAATGAACAAAAGAATGGATGTATCCTGAAACTGGTGACGTTTCTAACTTTTGAAGAAACGTTAGGAATCAGCTTGTTCTCAGCAGCTCTTTGTTTCTTCCTCTTGACATCTTGGGTACTTGGAATTTTTATTAAGCATTGGGCTACTCCTATTGTAAAAGCCAACAACCAGTCCCTCACTTACACCCTCCTTGTCTCTCTTCTGCTCTGTTTTCTCTCCTCTTTATTCTTCCTCAGCCAACCTGGCAAAGTGATCTGCCTTCTCCAACAACCAATTTTTGGGATTACCTTCTCAGTGGCCATTTGCAGTGTATTGGCCAAAACTATTACTGTGGTTGTGGCTTTCTTGGCCACTAAACCAGGATCTCAGATGAGGAAATGGGTGGGGAAAAGATTGCCCTTTTCTATTGTCCTCTCACGCTCTCTCTTCCAAGTATGTATTTGTATTCTTTGGTTGTCAACATCTCCCCCATTCCATGAGTTGGACATGCACTCAGAGCTCCAAGAAATGATTTTACAATGCAATGAAGGATCAGCTTCCTTCTTCTACTGTGTCTTGGGCTACATGGGTATCTTGGCCATTGCCAGCTTTATTGTGGCTTTCCTTGCCCGTAAATTACCTGACAGCTTTAACAAAGCCAAGTTCATCACCTTCAGCATGTTGGCCTTTTGCAGTGTGTGGATCTCCTTCTTTCCATCCTATCTGAGCACAAAAGGAAAAGCCATGGTAGCTGTGGAGGTCTTCTCTATCTTGTCCTCCAGTGCTGCATTACTGGCATGCATATTCTTACCCAAATGCTACATCATTGTTTTCAGGCCTGATCTAAACCAAAGGGAGCAACTTATAAAGAGAAATTAGTTCATCACATGATCTTCCTTGCTCAAAGAAATTGCTGACAAAAAAGAATAGAAATATTTCTTGTCTACAGGGAATATATACATAAAATATTTCTTTCAAAAGAGGATTTGTGGATGATTATTCTTAACAGTGATGCTTTTTATAGTTGCCCAATTCAAGAGTAATACTCATGATGCTGCATTTTCAACCATTTTCCAGGTTGTTGAATATAACTCTTTGTCCATTTCAACAGTTTATTTCAGGAGTGTCAAACTTGATTTCACCATGCTCACCTTGGCTGCATTAGGGTTGTGTTTTACCACTGTGGGCAGTAGGTGTGGCCAGGATTGGCATGGCTGGGGTGGGCATGGCTGGGGTGGCATTAATTCGATGTTACTCATGTCAGGGGCACCTATGGTGCCCTTGGCAGGGCTGGGGGAAGATCCATTGTCTCCAGCAGAGGAAGTTGAGATCAGAGAGAATGGCTGTGACTCCCTCCTCCAGTGCTCTGCCAACAAAAATAAAACTCAGGAGGGGTGCACACAGGATGTCAATCTGGTTGCTCATGGGCTGGATGCATCACACCTAGGCCACACCCACCCCAGCTCTATGAATGAGGAAAATGTTACAAAACTTCATGTGATGTCAATGTGATGTGGCGTTGTTTGATACTCATGTTTTAGAACAAGGGTGTCAAATTCCAAGGCCAGGAGCTGGATCCAGCCCAGAGGGTGTTTAGATCTGGCCCTCAGGACTGCCTTGGAAAAGCAAAGGACTGGCCCATGGTGCTTCTGCTAGCCAAAATGGAGCTCACAAGGGCTGCATGCAGCCTTCCCAAGCTCCATTTTCACTGGCAGAGGGTTGCAGGAGGCCATCTCAGCCAAAAATCGAGCTCACAGGGGTTGCACATGGTCCCTCCAAGCTCCATTTTCATTGGCAGAGGGTTGCAGGTTGTCCCAGCCAAAAACTGAGCTTGGGACCCCATTTTCACTGGCAGAGCACTCAGAGCCACTATAGGAGCCCCCAACACAAATGACATCACCATGCTCACCTTGGCCAGACCCCCAAGGTCAAACACAACCCTAATGCAGCCCACAATAAAATCAAGTTTGACACCCTGGTTTAGAATAAGAAATCTAGCATTTTTCATGAAAATCAGCTGAAATTCAGCTCAAATCCTAGGGGAAAAATGTATGCTCATCTCTCATAGAGAGAGGTACTGCAATGATGAAAAAACCTGGAGGAAAATTTTGAGTGTTCATTAAATGGAGGCGATAGATAGGTGTAAAATATGTAGGCAGACATGTAGATAGATAAATGATAGAAAGAGAGAAAGATAGATAAATAGATAGATGATAGATAGATGATAGATACACAGACAGATGGACAGATGAAAAAGATAGATAGATGATAGAGATGATAGATAGATAGATAGATAGATAGATAGATAGATAGATAGATAGATGGATGGATGGATGGATGGATGGATGGATGGATGGATGGATGGATGGATGGACGGATGGACGGATGGACGGATGGACAGATGGTAGATGGTAGATGGTAGATGGTAGATGGTAGATGGTAGATGGTAGATGGTAGATGATAGATGTTGGAGGGAGGGATGGCGGGATGGATGGAGGGATGGATGGACATTTAGACAGATGATAGATGCTATGGATAGGGAAAATGGACCAAATTATAATGAAAGTCCAACTCTAATTAAAAACTAGTTACTCTTGACTTCTCTGCAAGTGATGCTTCTTCTGTTCTACTCATTGGTAATAGGATGTCCCACATACTTTTCAGTTTTATAAATTGAAATTTAAGGAATATCCTTATATAAAACCTTATGGCATACCATTGTAAGGAGTTTTATTTTTTATTTATTTAAGCAAATTTATATGTTCACCCATTTACTGTCAGTGTCTCTGAGCTGTTTAATTTTTTTTAAAAAAATATACAAAGAATAAAAACACACCCCTGGGGATAACAATCAATCAGTCAAGCCACTTCATAGGTTCCAGCCCATTCTGGGCCTATTGACAAAACTAGGTGCTCAGGGCATTGCAAAAGAGGGTCAAAGTGGGGACGAATCTAATCTCAGTGTGGATGATGTTCTAGAAGGAGGGAGCCATCATAAAGAAGATGGTCCCACCAGATCTTCTTACTGAAGAGAGAGGACCTGCAACATTCCCTGTCTCCCTGCCCTACTGGATCACATGGATGTGATCAAGGAAAGTCAATAAACTTCTCAAGGATTTCTCAACCTTGTTAGGTGAAGAAAAGGTCCCAAATTTGTCCTTTTGAATGCTTCAGATTTTCCTGGAACTCTTCTTGCAATTGTGTTGAGAGGTTTATCTTTAAACCATCATAATAAAGATTGGTGTCAGGTTTATGTTCCCAATTTGAAATCGACTCCTCTACATTGACAGCTATGTGCTTTGGTAATTTTGTAACTTTATCCACACATAACTGTATCCCTGAAGTAGCTTGAATAGCATTTTTTACATACTTGGAGCATAGGTGGTCTACAAACAAGTGGATTTTATTTAGGGATTTTTCCAATGCATCCCTAATAATTTGCTCCTCTTTAACTCCCTCTTTAGTGAAAGAGAAGCTTTGTTGTAAGATACTTTAGAATTACTGGCCAATCAAGAATCATAAAAATAAAAACAATTGAGCCATCAACAGCAAATCAGATCATGCTACAAATAATAAACCAGAACCACAACTTTCTACTCTATTTCTCCATCATTTTTTAAAGATATCCCATACTTCCTTATTTTAGTTTGCCTCCAGCAGTCTTTTTCCTTTTTTAAACAACAAAGGAATCCCCCAAATGGGGCAGATCTTCAAAAAGAAATGACAGGCTGCAGGTAAAGAGAGCCTGTCTCAGTTTAATAAAGATTAATAGTCTTTAAAAGTGATTGAGAAAATAAAGACAGAACTCACTGTCTATTTGAAAAATAAATTCCAAAATGGCTGCTTTTTCAACAATGGAGTGATTGCAGATCCGCCCTCCAGCTGTTGGCATACATGCTGCTTCAAAACACAGCTCCTACGGTACTTGCAGATTTTTGCTTTATGGAGAATCATGTGGGATGATTACAGGACTCTCCCTAACCAGGAGGATCATATAAACTGAAAGAATGCCAGTTCTTTTTGTTGGTAAGGTGAAAAAAGTGACAGTCCAAAGAAAAAATCCTTCAGGAACCCCCGGGGATTTCTCCCTGGGCATAACAATAGCACTTAGCATTTAGACTTATATACCGCTTCACAGTGCTTTTACAGCCTCTCTAAGCAGTTTCACAGAGTCAGCATATTTCCCCAACAATCTGAGTTCTCATTTTACCCACTTTGGAAGGATGAAAGACTGAGTCAACCTTTGACTTGAATGTGAGATTTGAACTGCTGAACTGCAGGCAGCCGGCAGTCAGCAGAAAAAGCCTGCAATACTGCATTCTAACCACTGTGACACTTCAACTCCACAGTTGGCCATCTTCACCAGAAGCCATCATTTCTATTACTTCCGTTGGCAATTGCTCATTTAAAAAAAAATAGATGATCCATCAGCTACTTATTATCTCATCAAAACAAAATAATTATATCCTAGAGCAAACAATATATTTTCATAAATACTAGGCCAAAACATCAAAGGCTGCACCGAAGGGCATGTAAATTCAACAGCAGTCTTGACATTTGTTTGGCTATAAAGGTTGTTTGGAATTGTAGGGTTCAAGAGTAGATTTGGTACAAGGAGTAATAACAACTCTGTCAGATTTATTGCTTTAAGTTTCTACCTTCTGTTCTCTTTTGTCAGAGTATCTGTTCAAATTCTTGAGATATTCAAGATACGAATTTGCACTCTTGAATATCTTCAAATAGAAAACGATGGATTACATTCTCAGATATAAACCTACTATGAAGTCTTGGATACTTTCTGATTGGTAGGATGGAAGGCATACCATTTTCACTATTAAAAAAGCATCAAGATGTTTCTTCTGATGTTTTTGGTACACAAAGTAGTTACTCTGAGCTGCCCTGCAAGTGATGCTTTCCTTGTTCCCCATGAGTGGTACCAGCCTGGAGACTTCATTGTTGGTGGGATGGCATCTCACATTGTTTACCACTTCTGTGAAATGAAATTTAATGAATATCCTGGAAAAACACCTAAAGACATACCAATGTAAGAATTTTTCTTTGCTATCTAATCTTAGCCAGCATTCCCAAAAAATCTTATATGAATAAATGCTGACTGTGCATAATGTAGAATTCTTGTATGTAATCTGTGCTTTCCATGTCTTTCAATGACATCTGGTCCTGGCAAGTACAAATAATCTTCTTTACATATTTTAAAGACGTTCAAATAAAATTTGCAAAATTTCAGATCAAGGAGGCTTTTGTTGAACATATACAGAGAATAAGGTAATTATTAAAAAGTTTTGACATGATCTCTCCTCTCAAAACATACATACAGTAATTGAGTAACATACATGCTGAATGTATTCATATAACATTTGTGAAAATAAACAGTACTTTGGGGAAAAAAAACACTACTTGCATTTGTTGCAGTATATGTTTTTTGCAAGACATATTGTGTAAAAGTAAATTTCAACAGTTGTAGAAATTACCAAGAAAGGAGAATAGTTCAAGTTTAGTTCAAGTTTGAAATGAGGGATTTTTGATGCTCCCTGATACTGGTTGTTTTCTTGCAATTATTATTATCCAAACTAGATAGCATCAGTAGTGCTAGTCATTGATGTTGTTACATACTTTGGGTAATGAAATGTCTGCAAGAAACCAACCAAGCTCAGAAAAAAAACCAAAGCTCCCTCTGTAGGAATTATTGAGAATTCAGAAATACTATTACCTTTCTACTATCATCGTAGAAAGAAATGTTTGTTCATACAGAAATAATACTGCCTTAAAAGAATTGTCAACTTACTGTTTCAACTTGAGTAATTAAATTATTTGCAGCATAATCACCAAATTTCATCAACATGTCCTTGCCTTGGCTTTTGCTATCAAGCAGATCAATGAGGACTCCCAGATCTTATCTAATGTCACTCTGGGGTTCCACATCTATGATAGTTACATGAATGCAAGGATGACGTATCGCACCACCTTGGACCTGCTTTTCAAATCCCAGGAATTTGTCCCTAATTACAAGTGTGATAATCAGAAGAATCTCATAGCTATCATTGGAGGATTGGATTTTGACACATCATCTTATATAGGTGAAATGATAAGATTCTTCAAGATTCCACAAGTAAGCTGTGATGGGATTGAGGAGCAAAATTTTATGTTTGCTTATTGTGATGGAATATTTAATGAGCATCAAAGATTAGGCATAGGTTTGTGTTAAGGAGTTCAGGTCTACTACTTAGCACTCTTGCCTGAAACTACCAAACTGCCAAATACAGGAAGTGAGTATCCAGAGTTACTCCATACCTAAGTGAAGATTTTAATGTAGTACACTTTTCTTCTATTAAAACAATTGATGCCAAGTACAGGAAGTGAGTATCCAGAGTTACTCCATACCTGAGTGAAGATTTTAATGTAGTACACTTTTCTTCTATTAAAACAATTGATGTATTATGTGTATTTTAAGTAATTCCAAGAAATTCTTTTTTATATTAATATTTAGAAGAATTATAGGGAAAATTGTTTCTTTGATATATCAATCAATCACTCAATCAGTTCATTAAAATCTTAGACTAGAGACCAGAATAAATAAAAATACTCAGCAAATATACAATTAAAAATTCTAGTATAAAATAATAAATAACAGCTAAAATCTATAAGATCCAGTATGTCGATTATACATGGTCTAACTATACCAAAATTACAACTCATAAACTGTGTCACCCATTGTAGGTTCAATGCTAAAAGGGAAAAGACTGAGCAATGTAAAAGGTTTGCCACATTATTTATTTATTTATTTATTTATTTATTTATTTATTTATTTATTTATTTATTTATATTTTTTGGATTTATATTGCTGCTTATTCACCCATGGCGACTCATATATAAGATAACTATGGTGGAGAAGACACATGTTTGCAATGAATCCCCAGTGCTGCGGCACAGAATCTGGCCACCTGCACTTTAGTTATGGACTGTTCATCTTTAAGTAGACCTTTGATATTTTTTATAATAAAACTAGACTAGAAACATTAGGTTATATTGAATAATTGAACAGAAACCTGCTCCACTTTCTTGCAGCTGACATATGGTTCATTAGCCCAAGATGCATTTCAAACCAGTAGGCTCTCTTCACTTTATTTCATGGTACCAAAAGAGGACCATCAGTACATTGGGATTATTCAACTGCTTCACCATTTCAGGTGGACATGGATTGGGATTTTTGCTATGGATAACAATAATGGAGAGAATTTCTTACAGAAAATGCAGCCCTTACTTGCAGAGAATGGAATCTGCTCATCCTTCACAGAAAGGCTTTCGCAACTGGTTCACTTGGAGGACTTTCCAGAAGTTTATAGAACAATCTCCATGATTTCCATTAATTTGATAAATAGCAATGCCAATGCAGTTCTTGTCTATGGAGAATCCTGGGCAATTACGTGGCTAAGAGCGGTCACATTTCTGGCAGATCCTGAAAGCAAAGAAATAGTACCATTTAGAAAGGTATGGATTATGACTGCACAGATTGATTTCATATTATCAGGATTTCAAATCAATTGGGATCTCGCGATGTTCTATGGGGCTATTTCCTTCACCATTCATTCAAGGGCATTTGTAAGTTTCAAGGAATTTCTTCAGTCTGTAAATCCTGTTTCTGTCTACAGTGATGGGTTTCTGCAGGAAGTATGGGAACAATCCTTTGATTGTTCATTTCTAAAATCAGAGTTACAAGAACTGCCAAGTAGGAAATGCACTGGGGAGATGAAGTTGGAGGACCTTCCTGGGCCTGTCTTTGAAATGGAAATGACTGGCCAAAGCTACAGCATTTACAATGCCATTTATGCTGTGGCTCATGCTTTGCAGGCACTACACATGTTGAGGTTCAATAAGAAGACAATTACAATGCGTAAAAAAATTGATCTTCTAAATCTGCAGGCTTGGCAGGTATTCTCTCTTCATTGGACATTTCTTCTTTTTTTAAATGAGCAGTTTGATGTAAAATATCCTTGTAGAATGTCTTAATGTTTTTTGTATGTGGAAACAAATATAATAAACAAAGTAGAAATAAGCAAAAAAATTCCAGATGGTGAGAATAATTAACAATTAATTAGTGGAATAACTTGTCTTCAGAAATTTGGATGCTCCAACACTAGATTTTAATGAAGAGAAGGGTAGCTTTTTGTTTGAAATAGCATAGTGTCTTCTTGAGTAGGGTGTTTGACTAAAAGACCTCCAATGTCCCTTCTGACCCTATTATACTGTTCTGTCTAAAATAGATATAGAAAAATGGTTTCTGTTGTTATTCTGTTATTCTGATCATCAAGGAGCTACTGTATAACTTATGGGTTATATGTTGGCAGGAGTTATTTAGTACATCACCATAGCTTGCACAATAAGAGATAATTAAAATGACAATTAGTTTATTTTTTATTATTACTATTTTATTTATTGAAATAGTATAGGGTTTCCTGCCTGTTGGACTAAAAGACCTCAAAGATCACTTCTAACTCTTTCATTCTGTAGAAATAATAAAGGTGGGATAAGAAGGAAAAATAAAATAAAGTAATAAAATAAAAAAAAATCAAGTAAAAAATAAAGTAAAGTAAAATAAAATAAATCTGATGCGGTAAGTGAGAAGGATTAGAAGATAAAACCTGTGCATGGTATTGTAATATAAATGCATAACTGCATAGTGAGCTACAGAAAAAGATGTCATTTCCTTGCCATCAAGAGTAGATTATGCTTTATTAAAATTTATGTTATGCTTTATTAAAATTCCCAAGAATAATCAGGATGAATTGAATGGGGCATAGGGTCTCCTCCTTGAGCAGAGTATTTGACTAGAAGACTTCCAAAGCCCCTTGTAAAATTCTACTGTTCTGTCTAAAATAGATGCAGAAAACAGTTTTTGTTGTTATTCTATCAATCTGTTCATCAAGAAGCTACTCTATAAATTATGATTTAAATGTCGGCAGGAGTTATTTAGTAAATCACCTGATCTTGCACAATAAAAGACAGTTAAAGTGATAATCTACATTATTGTTCATTGTCTCCTCCAAAAATAATCAACTCTCCAAGAACTTTCTGTGTGGCTCATGAAATTTTCCTGTCTGACAAACTGAACTTTCTGTCCTTATTAGAGTTTTAGAGGAATGAAATAAAAGTGGTCTGTTTTTCGTGTTGCATCCATAGTATGAAACAAATTTGTTTGCCATAATCTCCACCCCTAAATATCCACCAAAGAATATTGAGTCTCAGATTAAAAATTCCACTAAAGGAAACTAGTCAGATCTCAAACTGTTGAACACCTTTGTACCAATCAGGACAGATTAGATATGATATATGTAGAATTAGTTGTTTAAATAGGGAACCTGATCATAATCGAAGAAACTTACATAATTTAAAATTTTTACTCACCTTTAATGCATTCTTACCTTTCCTTAAAATAATATAAAATTAATAAGAGTGGACTTATATATTTCCATGAAATATCAATTATAAATTTGTAGAAATGTAGAAGAGAATATCATATTCAATGTTTTCACCATTCTTTCCATTCCAATAACAATAATTAAGGTAAAGGTTCTCCTCACACCTATGTGCTAGTCATTTCAAACTCTAGAGAGTGGTGCTCATCTCCGTTTCAAAGTTGAAGAGCCAGCATTGTCCGAAGATATCTCCATAGTCATGTGGCCGGCATAACTAAATGCTAAAAGTGCACGGAACGCTGTTACCATCCCACCAAAGGTGGTTTCTATTTTTCTACTTGCACTTTTATATGCTTTCAAACTGCTAGGTTAGCAGAAGCTGGGACAGCTTCTCCGTTACGTAGCACTAGGGATTTGAAACACCAAATTGACAAGCTCAGCATCTTAACCACATATGTGTGAGGGGAACCTTTAGCTTAATTATTGTTATTGGAATGGAAAGAATGGTGAAAACATTGAATATGATATTCTTTTCTACATTATTATACTTTCAATTCCCTTTCTCTTTTATTCCCTTTCAAGTAGCTCCATTCATTTCTACAAGGCCTTTCTTTTAACAATTCAGCTGGGGAGAGAGTGTTCCTGAATGAGAAAGGAGAAGCAACAGGTGGATTCGATATCACAAACTTGATCATGTTTCCAAACAGATCCTTTCAGAGAGTTAGAGTTGGAAAGCTGGATCCACAGGCTCCAAAAGGGAAGGAATTATTCATTGATGAAGATGTGATTGTCTGGAATCCAGCTTTTAACCAGGTATCAAATCAATGAATCGCCCACACCTTAATCCATTATGATTCCATGTTGAACATAGTCTCTTTCAAAATGTGATTTCTCATTTTTAAAAGAAACAAAGGCGTATTCTTTTCAAATGCTGTTGATGATCAAACACTCATCAAATTGACAAAAGGAAATTACAGTATAAAAGTTATGTATGCATATTTGGTTGGCATTTCCAAGAGTGAGGTTTGAGGTTTATGAGGTTTATTGGATTTATATGCCACCCTTGTCCCAAGGACTCAGGGTGGTGTACAACATAAAAAAACCTCATATTACAAAACTTAAAAGGGACATTAAATAAAGTATCCAAAAAACCCCAATTGATATTTAGAATAAAATTTAAAAAATTAAATTAAAATTAACAATTAAATTAACAATCAAATTAATCTTATATTTTATTCTATTCAGGCTAGGCTGGCTTGCTGAAAAAGCCAACTTTTTAGGGTGCGTCAGAAGGACCAGAGGTCAGGGATTATGCGAAGTTCCAGGGGCAGCTCAATCCAGAGGGAAGGTGCTTCCACAGAGAAGGCTCTCTCCCTGGGGGTCACTAGCTGACACTGTCTGCCCAACAGCACCCTGAGGAGGCCAACTCTGTGGGATCGCACTGGACGGTGGGAGGCTACCGGTGGCAGTAGGTGGTCTCGCAGGTACCCTGGGCCTAAGCCATGGAGTGCTTTAAAAGTCATAATTTGTACCTTGAATCGCTCCCGGAAGACAACAGACAACCAGTGCAGGCTGCCTAAAAGGGATGTAACATGGGAGCTCCTGGGTACCTCCAAGATAACCTGCACGGCTGCATTCTGGACCATTTGAAGCCTCCCAGTGCTCTTCAAGGGCAGCCCCATGTAGAGAGCATTTCAGTAGTCCAGGTGAGAAAGGATGAGGGCATGAGTGATCCAGATCCGCATAGCCTCCAGGCATTGGGACATCATGTTGAGGGCATAATTTGGGTGGTTTGGAGTAGAGATGAAAAGTTGAGTATCATCAGCCTATTGATGATACCGCACCCCAAAACCATGGATGATCTCACCCAGTGGTTTCATATATCCGCCCTGAGCCTCTCAGGAATAGGGCGGCATACAAACTTAATAAATGAAATGTTGAACAGGAGGGGTGACAGAACCGACCTCTGGGGCACCCCACAAGTGATGTGCTTCGGGGTTGATCCTCCAGTCAAAATGAACTGCGACCGATCCGACAGGTAGAAGGAGAACCACCACAAAATGGTGCCCCTCATTCCCAACACCCTGAGTCATTGCAGTAGGATAACATGGTTGATGATATCAAAAGCAGCTGAGAGGTCTAAAAGGATCAGGACAGAGGAGTATCCCCTGTCCCGGGCCCACCAGAGATCATCAACCAATGCGACCAATGCTGTCTCCATGCTGTACCCAGGCCTGAAACCCGTCTGAAACAGATCCAGGTAGGCAGCTTCATCCAGGTACTGGGGAAGCTGACATGCTACCACACTCTCGACAACCTTTGCTACAAAGGTTAGCCAGCCTCATGTCATCTCCTGGGAAGCTGAAACTAACCAAGAGGGACATGGGTCCAGCACACAAGTGACAGCACTGAGTCTCCTCATAATCCTGTCCATGCCCTCAGGGGTCACAGGGTCAAACTCATCCCAGATAGTCTCCACAAGATTCATCCCCGTTGACTCGCCCGAATCTACCCAGTCAGAGTCCAAGTGTGTCTGAATCTGAATGATTTTATCCTGCAGATACTGAACAAATTCTTCAGCCCTACCCTGCAAGGGGTCATTCCCAGTTCCTTTGTTAAATAAGAAGCAGGTCACCCTAAACAGGGGAGCTGTGCAGTTATCTGCGGACGCGATAAGAGCGGAAAAATGTTGCTGCTTTGCCATTTTTATCACCACTAAGTAGGATTTAATATGAATTCTTACTAGTCTTTGATTGGATTCGGACTGGCTGGCCCTCCAACCACTCTCTAGGTGTCTTTTCTGGTGTTTCATCTCCCAGAGCTCCTCGGTAAACCAGGGATTGACACTGGGTCAGAGGCCGCAAAGGCACAACATGATCCAAGACACCAGTGACCACCCTATCCCAGGCTTCCACTAGGGCTTCGGTCGAGCTGTGAGCAAGGGATTCAGGAAAAATTCCAAGCTCCATCAGGAACCTTTCAGGGTCCATCAGGCGCCTGGGGCAGAACCATCTAGTCGGTTCCACCTCCCTGGGGCGAGGGGTAGCAGGATGGAAGTCAAGCCTGATGAGGAAATGATCAGACCATGGCAAGGGTTGGATAGAAATATCCCCTAAATCTAGATCATTCATCCACTGCCCAGAGACAAAAATTAGGTTGAGCGTGTGTCCCCTGTTATGGGTGGGGTCTTGAATTAACTGAGTTAGGTCCATAGCCATCATGGAAGCCATGAACTCCCGAGCTGACTTGGATGTCTCTCCAATGGAAGGCAGATTGAAATCCCCCAGGATCATAAGCCTGGTGAAATCAACCACCAATCCGGCTAATATATCCAGTAGCTCCGGCAAGACTGATAAAACGTAGCAGGGAGATAGGTATGTAACAAAAAGGCCAACCTGAACTCCAAGACCCCATTTCACAAAAAGGGACTCACACCCACTATATCAGGCACAGTAACCTCCTGAGGTCTGAGAGTTTCCCTAATAACCACCGCTATCCCCCCACCCCTGCCCTGGGCTCTTGGCTGGTGAAACTCCCGGAAGCCTGGTTGACATAATTCACTAAGGAGAACACCCCCCCCTAATGGCCCAACCAGGTCTCCATAATACATGCCAGGTCCACTCTACCCTCTTGTATGAGGTCGTAAATGAGGGGAGCCTTGTAGTCCTGAGCATCCGGGGGTGTGAGAAGGATGATGAGGGTCAGAATGCACGATCATTCTTATGCAGCGAACCCACATCCCCGAACGTAATTTGGCCCTCGGCCCCCACCATATCTGCCTCTCCCACAAAAAGTAGAGATGGTAAACCCCCTAATGGAATGGCTTAATGTCCCCCCTGGAATCCCAACCCTTCCCAACACTCCCGTCCCACGCCCATTAGTTAGCTCTGGCCTGTGCCCTGGCAGACTCCCCACCAAGCCTGTATGAGCCATCCGGATCAACTCTCCCCACCCCACCTTAAAATTTGATTTAAAACCCCCTGTAAGAAACCACTAAGAAGTCTCTTCTTCGCATATTTCCATGTGTTTATCCACACGTGCAATAATTTTCTGATAAAGTCAGTATCCTTTGGGAAGTCAAAAACAATTCTCTTCCATAAAGGAGAAAAATTACAAACTGTTTTAAATATCTCCAGTTTCAAAATCTTTTATCCTCATCATCAGGTTCTTCCACTTTCTCGATGCAATGAGCCTTGTTTCCCTGGATCCTGGAAGAAAGGGATTGAGGGGAATCAGTTCTGCTGCTATGACTGTGTTCCATGCCCAGAAGGGAAGTTTTCAAATCAAAATGGTGAGTTAGGCATTCTACCACTTTTCATTAGACTTAAGCAAATGTTAATAAACCTCTGGGTTGCATAAAATTAACAAGGTAATTTAGAGCAATATGGAGTGCCCATATGAAAAAAATATATTGATTTTCTTTCCAGATGTGGAAGATTGCTTTGAATGTTCAGAAGATCATTATCCAAATAAAGAAAAGAAAGAATGCATCCTGAAACTGCTGGTCTTTCTAACTTTTGAAGAAATCTTAGGAATTGCCTTATCCTCAGCAGCTCTTTGTTTCTTCTTCTTGACATCTTGGATACTTGGAACATTTATTAAGTACAGGGATACTCCCATTGTCAAAGCCAACAACCGATCCTTAACCTATACCCTCCTTGTTTCTCTTTTGCTCTGTTTTCTCTCCTCTTTGTTCTTCCTCAGCCAACCTGACAAGGTCATCTGTCTTCTCCGACAACCAACTTTTGGGATCACATTCTCAGTGGCCATTTCTAGTGTATTGGCCAAAACTATAACTGTGGTTGTGGCTTTCATGGCGACTAAACTGGGATCTCAGATGAGGAAATGGGTGGGGAAAAGATTGCCCTTTTCTATAGTCCTTTCCTGTTCTCTTGTCCAAGTATGTATTTGTATTCTTTGGTTGTCAACATCTCCCCCATTCCCTGAACTGGACATGCACTCAGAGCTTCAAGAAATGATTTTACAATGCAATGAAGGATCAGCTTTCTTCTTCTACTGTGTCTTGGGCTACATGGGTATCTTGGCCATTGCCAGCTTTACTGTGGCTTTTCTTGCCCGTAAACTACCTGACAGCTTTAATGAAGCCAAGTTCATCACCTTCAGCATGTTGGCCTTCTGTAGTGTGTGGGTCTCCTTCTTTCCAGCCTATCTGAGCACAAAAGGTAAAGCCATGATAGCTGTGGAAGTCTTCTCCATCTTGGCCTCCAGTGCTGCACTACTGGGATGCATATTCTTGCCCAAATGCTACATTATTGTTTTGCGGCCTGACCTCAACCAAAAGGTACAACTCAAAAAGAGGAATTACCTCTTATAAATAAATAAAGGGAGACTAGTATAGATCTATTTCAAGCTATTTAGCTCTCATCAGCTAGCCATATTATTTATCAGCAAAAATACAACAAAAATGTACAAAAGGCAACAGTAAAAATATTGGGTTTCTGTCGTGATGGACTCTTGTGACGAGCCGATTGACAGATATGGAAGCAGTTAGCTTCCTCCCATAATTGGGGCATACCAGGGGTTGTGACACTAAATATATACCTTCCTCCCTGGCTTCAGCTGATAAGGAGGAGATCCTGTGGCTTAATGGCTAAGACGTCTGCCTACGATGTAATATAGCACAGGCTCGAATCCCAGTAAGGGTATGGCTAGCTGATGAGAGCTAAATAGCTTGAAATAGATCTATACTAGTCTCCCTTTATTTATTTATCAGCACAAATACAACACACACACACACACAGTTCAGTATATCCCTTGTCATTTCATTGTTATTTTTAGAGATATTATTTACAAACAAAAATTCATTCGCTAATTATATCAAATTTCCTCTCATCAAACCAACATGTGTATGTACCTTATTATCCTTATCAATTGTTTATTTGACATAGCACTCTAGAAATTACTAAATTACTAATTACTAAAATTAACTATTTTTATTTCAACTTTCATATATCAGCCTGTATCCTTCCAGTAATAATACAGTCTTATTTGTTTTGTCATTTGTGGAATTGATCTTTTATTTATTTCCTTAATAAACTTTTTGTAGACTTGTCTCCGCAGCTTGTTGCTTAAACATCACATAAGTAATCTCGATGCCCTCCATCTGCTATTTTAATCATCTTATCTTTAGTTGTCAATCTTGTTTCTGAGAAGTTCTCTCTCCTTAAATCCATCTTTTTTCTTCTTTTTTCTTCTTCCATGCCTTGAAATCTGGGGTATAGTTCCTTTCAATCTAATTCCCTTTTCCATACTCCCCTTTTCCTACTTTCAACCACATTCACTCCACTGGTAAAGTAACCACTTGTCTTGTCTTTATAATCATTTTCCCCTTCAATTTTTGGGACTCTGACCCCATCATTTTTTGCTTTTATAAACACTATTTTTTCCATCTTCTTCTCAATTCTCCCTGTTATTTCTAATAAATTTTGAATTCCAGCCAAGATGTTTTGCAATGTTATTGTTTCTTTTGAATATTGTGCCATTTTGGCAAGCTGGTAGATACTGCGACTCTGGCTTTCAAGGCTTCTTATATTAAATTAGCTTAAACACAAGTTCATTTATGATCTTCAAAAAAGAAGGTTCTGTTTCTTTTTCTCTCCCACTGCCAGTAAGACTCTCAAAGTGCAATTCATGCCCTTGCTTCATATCACTTTCTATAAACAAGTTGCCAAGCCACGAGATGCAAAGTCAGTGAGATCAAAAGGAAAAGGGAAAGTGCATTGTTTCAAAAACTCAAGCCTCCAGCCTCCAAGTGGCAGTATTGCTTCCCACTCTCTAATGTTATTTCAAACTTAAAAGAAAAAGCAAGTAATAAAAGTCCTTGTTGAAATAAAGAAGACCTTAATCCCTAAATTAAAAAATAAAAATAAAAAATTGAACAAGAAAAACTGATCCATATTCTTTTTTAAAAAAAGTTGTGAGCCCTTCAATCCACAAAGTAAAATTACAGTGAAAAAGAAACACATTATCCAAAGGAATCCAATATAGGTTAATTATGCTGCTTATTTTCTTCTGCTTTCAGGTTTAATTTAACTTTAAAAAATAATAATTTTGGGCTGTTTTTTCCAAAACAGTAAAGTTTCCGCACCATTTGGACACACTTTCTCTTTCCACTTCCCTTCCCTTCTGTAGCGGTCCCAACTTCATCAGCCTGGGGCTGGACATTTTGTTGCCTGCTTGAAGAACTTCTCTTGGATCAATCAGGGACTTTGTGTTGTCCCTGAGATCAGCAAGATGTATTCTTCCTGTTCAACGTCTCTATGGGATGGTTTAGGTCCAATTGGACCACCCAGTGGCAAAAGTATTGGGCAGCTTTCTGGAGCTTCGAGACCGCATGTTCATATTGTTGAGACGTTGGCTCCTCCTCCAGGGATTGACCGTTCTTTGATGGTGCCATTTTCTTTACAATTCACCCAAAGCAAATTTCAGGATACAATGAATTCCTAAAGTTTATAAAACCTTCTTGGATTCAAGAAGATGGTTTCCCCCCACTTTTCTGGGAACAAGTGTTTGATTGTTCATTGCCATCTTCTCATTCAACTCTAGTCGATAACAACATTTGTACAGGAGAGGAAAAGCTGGAGGACATTCCTGGGTCTCTTTTTGAGGTACAGTTGACTGGGCACAGCTATAATGCTGTCTATGTATTGGCTCAAACTTTACATGCTCTCTTCTTACTTCAATCTAATCACAAGCATTTAGTGATGCATAAATCACCAAAATATGAAAATGCAAAACCATGGCAGGTAATTTGTTTGACAGAAATAATTTGTGCTGGGTAACAGTAAATACAAAGTTATGCTGTATGAATTAAATAGGGTAGAAGCAACTCTCAAAACGGAATAAAATATCTTGTCTTTTCAAAAAATACCTACAATCTTCATTACTTTATTTCCATCAGTATAATATGTTTTCCATTTTACTCCTTGAACATCTTCAGGAAGCAAGTGATAACTAAGATTCAGGTCCTAATTTTTAAATTCCTATAGTTTTTAGACATTTCACCTATTATTATATAAAGAAAATTTCCAGGTTGCCTATTGCTCAATGGTAATTATGTCCCTTATGAATTGCTGAAATCACATCATTATTCTAGTAGGCCAAACAACAAAGATTCTGTGAAGAAGGGGATAGGACGTGAGAAACAATCCCTATAAATATTTCAAGAGCCACAGGGAGGAAGGAAAGGGTAATGCTGATTCTCTGAGTTTCACTTCCACATATTCTCTTCCTCCTGTCTTATCTGCCAGAACATCTCTTCGAATGATAGGCCCAGATATTTTCACCATAAGCAGAAAGTCATGAAGTTTCTCCCTATGGTATTCCTGATGAACAAAGTAGTTACTCTGAGGTGCCCTGCACGGGATGCTTTCCTTGTTCCACATGAGTGGTACCAACCGGGTGACTTTGTCATTGGTGGGATGGTGTCTCAAATTGTTTACCACTTTTATGAAATTATATTTAAGGAACATCCATCTTTAAAAGGTTATGGCTTACCACTGTAAGGGTTTTCTTTTCTTTACATGCCGTTTTCAATCTTAACCAAGTCCTCCAAATCTTTCTTATATAAATAAAAGCTGTTTGAACATAAATGCTGGGTTTTATATGTTATCTAACCTTGTTTGTCTTTCAAATGCATTTGGGTGTGGGAGAAGGAATAATTAAAGTCTTTCTTGTAAAATGTATGAAACATATGCTGCAAGAAGTCTTTTGAGGAACATTTAATGAGATTAACATACTTTTTAAAATAAAGTCTACATTATCTATTCATATTTAGTTCTCTGTTATGTGGATAGAAAATAAAAGTGGTAGCTTGAAAAAAGCTACTATATTGTTGTAGTACACATCTGTTTCAAATCATAGAAATATTGTGTAAAAAGTATATTTAAATTCTGCTCTAATTATTGAGTGTTTTAGAAAACTGTCATTTATTACTTCAATAAGAGACAGAAATGCTTCTTCTTCTTATAGAGATTTTGTCCCCTTACAAGAATTGTAGAATCATTTTTCAATGGGTGTATTTAACCTATTTGCAGTATAATAACTAAATTCTACCAGCACATCCTTGCATTAGTCTTTGCTGTGAAGGAGATCAATGAGGACTTCCAGATCTTACCTAACCTCACTCTCGGGTTCCACATCCATGATAGTTACCATGATCCAAGGATGACCTATCGCACCACTCTGGACCTGCTTTTCAAATCCCAGGGATTTGTCCCTAACTACAAATGTGACAGTCAGAAGAATCTCATGGCCATTGTAGGAGGATTAGGCTCGGATACATCATCTTATATGGCAGAAAGTGTAAACGTCTACAAAATTCCACAGGTAATTTGGGCAGGGGATGAGATAGAAACTTTGCCTTCTTTTGTGATGAATGTTAGATATTAGATGTTTGCTATGTCTTTCTGCAGAACTACACTGAAGTCCATTTTGCAATCCTTCTGTAATTTGATTCCACAATGCAGTGTTTGGGCTCAAGGGAATGCAATATTCAAAAATGAATTTTTTTTGCCATGATCACAGATCAGAATATTAAAATGGAAAACATAAATTAAAGAAAAACCTTAAACTTATTTAAGTGGCCAAATATTGTGTTTTGACTGCCTTCAGGTAATAGGTGGTACCTCTCCTTGCTCTGTCTTCATTGGGATCTGATAAAAATAGTTTGGTATAAAACTCAACTGCTTTTTTCTGGAATTATTGGGTGATTGGTGCACTTGGGTCTTTTTGGAGATGTATGTATGTATGTATGTATGTATGTATGTATGTATGTAAAACACTAAGGTAGAATATTCTTAACTGTTTCCATTTCTCCAGAATCTCATGGATTTTATGCTTAAATATTTTATTCTGCCAGCATCCAGAGCAGAAGGTAGTTCAATAAGTCTAGCTCTAAAGAACATAGAATAATAGAGTTGGAAAGGATCTTGAAGGTCTTCTAGTCCAATGTCCTGCTCAAGCAGGAGACCCTATGCTATTTCAGATCAATGATTGTCCAGTTTCTTTTGGAAAGCCTTCATTGATGGAACACTTTTGAAGGCAAGCTCCTCCATCAGTTGATTTAGGAAATTTCTCCTTAGTTCTCAGTTGATTCTCTCCTTGGTTGCTTTTAAGTTGCTTCTCCCTAGATTTAGCAATTGAGGTGTTTATGGGAATAAATGTTCTGGAACTCTATATCAGGATGCTAATTTTGGTTCATAACGGTTCATAATGGTGAGAAAATATTTCATTTTGAGATTTTATTGCTTATATTGTTCATCTTCCATAATCTATGTGTAATTGTAGAAATTTTCAGTGTAGGGACAACTTCATTCAATATATATCCAGAAAGCAATCATTTCCCCCATATTTTCCCCTTGATTTTCATGAATAATGGCTCTCCTTTTTTTAGTTTAGTTGACTTATGGCTCTTTTGCCCAAGAAGAGTTCCAGACTACTAAGTTATCTTCGTTTTATTGCATGGTCCCACATGAGGACCATCAGTACACTGGAGTTATACAACTTCTTCTTTATTTTGGATGGACATGGATTGGAGTCTTCACTCTTGATACTAATAAAGGAGAACGTTTCTTCCAGAAACTGCAGTCATTGTTTTCCCAGAATGGCATCTGCACAGCTTTCTCACAAAATATTCCACAACTAGTTAATTTGGAGAATGTGTCTGAATTACTTCAGGGAAACTCAATTATCTGCAATAAACTAACAGATCAGAAAGCAAATGCTTTTCTTGTCTATGGAGAATCATTCACAATTTTGTGGCTCAGAATTGCTGTGTTTCTGTGTGAGCTAGAGGATAAAGAGAGTGCATCATTTAGAAAGGTTTGGATCCTGATGGACCCAATTGATTTCATACTGACAGCATTTCAAAGAGGTTTGGATCTCCAGTTGTTCTACGGGGCCCTTTCTTTTACAGTGCACTCAAGAGAAGTTCAAGGCTTTGAAGAATTTCTTCAAGCTATCAAGCCTTCAACCCACAAAAACGGATTTTTTCAAAACGTTTGGGAGCAATTGTTTGACTGTTCATTTCCAAATGAGGAATTAACCATAATGTACGATGAAATTTGTAGTGGAGAAGAGAATTTGGGGGATTTGCCCACACCTCTGTTTGAGTTGCAGCTGACTGGCCAAAGCTACAGTATCTACAATGCTGTCTATGCAGTGGCCCATTCTTTGCACGAGGCAGTGAGAATGAGAGCCCAACAGAGAATCATTCAAAGGTTTGAATTTCCAGATCTTCAGCCTTGGCAGGTAATATCTTAAAAGATGCTTTGCCTACCTTTTGTTTTAGTGGATAGTCATTCTCATCCACTACTGAGTATAACTTGTTTGCTCTGGCCTATAATCACATATCAATAGAAACATTGAGGCAGCAAGGCTGATGGTGTAAGAGGTGATTCTAAGTTACAGAATACAAGAAGATGAGTGCCCCAGTCAGGTCCTCTTTGATGATAACACCCAGAAACTTAAAACTTCATGAAATTATGTTAGGTTTTGGACTTAAAGTAAACTACCAGGAAAACTGTTGTGCTTGTTGCTTTAAAATACTTATCATCCTTTACTAATACCATCAAAACGAGTTCCAAACCTCATATATTGACCTTTCATTCAGGGTTGATATTTTCTTCTTCTTTATTTCAAGTTAGGAAGACATTTTTTTTCCATTTCCTGAAAAATGAGAGTAAAATAAAGGGAAGTTTTAATCTTTGTAGCCCTAATCATTTGTTTTCTTTTGGACTCCCTTTTTCTTATCATTCTTCAAGTAGCTCCACACATTCCTTCAAGGGATTTCTTTTAACAACTCAGCTGGAGAAAGAGTCTTCTTTAAAGACAAAAGGGAAGGCCAAGGTGGTTTTGACATTGTCAACATGATCACTTTTCCGAACAGATCTTTTCAGAGAGTTAAAGTTGGAGAATTTAGGTCCAAGGTTCCAAAAGGAAAAGAACTCATCATTCAGGGGAACACAATTATTTGGCACCCTGGATTTAACCAGGTAGGTAATCATGATTGTGCACAACAAGACAACTAGACACAAGAACATTTTTTCTCAAATGCCATCACTCTGCTAAACAAATAATTCCCTCACCACTGTCAAACTATTCAGTAAGGTTGCATTACTATTACTATAATTCTTCTCATCATTCCTATCACCCATTTCCTCCCACTTATGACTGCAGGACTGTAACTTGTTGCTTGTATTCTTGCGATTTATATTGATATTGATTTTTTCCCTGATTGCTTATTTTTGCCCTATGACTATCATTAAGTATTGTACCTTATGATTCTTGATGAATGTATCTTGTCTTTTTATATATACTGGGAGCATATGCACCAAAGGCAAATTCTTTGTGTGTCCAATCACACTTGGCCAATAAAGAGTTCTGTTCTGTTCTGTTCTGTTCTGTTCTGTTCTACTCTACTCTACTCTACTCTACTCTACTCTACTCTACTCTACTCTACTCTACTCTACAGCCTGCACAAATTACATTTTGATCCATTATGATCTGTTGATCATTGTCTGTTAAACCATACTGAAGCTAGTGATTTTCCAAATCTGATTTCTGTTGTTGAACGGGGGTGGAATTCATGTCCTGTGCAAACACTGGGAGCACATGCACCAAAGACAAATTCCTCGTGTGTTCAGTCACACTTGGCCAATAAAGAGTTGAGTTCTATTCTATTCTATTCTATTCTATTCTACTCTACACTACTCAGCTCTACTCTATTCTATTCTACAGCCTGCACAAATTACATTTTGATCCATTGTGATCTGTTGATCATTGTCTGTTAAACCATACTGAAGCTGGTGATTTTCCAAATCTGATTTCTGTTGTTGAACGAGGTGGAAGTCATGTCCTGTGCAAACACTGGGAGCACATGCACCAAAGACAAATTCCTCGTGTGTTCAGTCACACTTGGCCAATAAAGAGTTGAGTTCTATTCTATTCTATTCTATTCTATTCTATTCTATTCTATTCTATTCTATTCTATTCTACTCTACACTACTCAGCTCTACTCTATTCTATTCTACAGCCTGCACAAATTACATTTTGATCCATTATGATCTGTTGATCATTGTCTGTTAAACCATACTGAAGCTGGTGATTTTCCAAATCTGATTTCTGTTGTTGAACGAGGTGGAAGTCATGTCCTGTGCAAAGTTTCATTTACTATATTGACAGATTGGTAGTATGATTTTTTTAATTGAAAATTTTGAAAAACAACTTTTACAAACATTTACTTCCCTCCCCCCCCTCCCCCCCCCTCCCAACCTTCCCCTCCCCCCCCCGGCTTCCTAGAACCAATACAGGGTATAAATCTTTAATAAGAACATTCTAAAATAAACTTTAAAAAGTTAATAAAATCTTTCATTTGAGCTTTAACTCCTCCTTGCTAGGCTTGCTCTAAACAACTTATATCATTCCTAGTTTTTTAGTCATAAGCTATCTGAAATTTCTTAGTCCCATATTTATTTTGAGTATAGTCAATCCATCTTCTCCACTCCAGTCTCTCATTTGAATGGTCCTTGAGATATGCAGATATTTTAGCCATCTCAGCTAGGTTTGTTACTTTCAGTGTCCATTCTTGAATAGTAGGCAGGTCTTCCTTCCTTTATTTAATTTCTTTTTCTGTAATGTAACCATCGTCTGCTACCAAATGTGATGTTCCTGTGGTTCGTCCATGAGGCCAATGTGGAGAAAATACAGGACACGATCTTTCTCGGGATGGAGCGACCCAGATTGGGGGTCTGAGAGCCCCTTTTATTGAGATAGGACAAAGGCAGGAGGAGCAATAGCATGTGATTAAAAACAGCCTGTAAAAGTACAATCTCTAATCTACTACTCAGGAAAGTTCTGTCTATGTATGGTCAAATCCTGGACGTCATTGGTAAGGCACATCTCAGGATGTTATGTTATGCACTATCAGGATGTTATGGCGTTTTAGGAGTTTGTTTTCTCCTATGTGATTCAGCGTGGCTCTGCAACTATATTACAACATTTTCCCCTCTTCAAGTCCTCTTACACATCCTTGTAATTTCAACACCTTTTTAATGCACAGTATAAATCCAAGATGATAAAATTCAGCAGCCCACTGGGATGTAAAATATTATCTGTCTCCATAAAGGGGAAAAAATGAGAAACTGTTTTAAAGATTGCCCTTTTCAAAACCTTTTATGTTTATCAATAGGCTCTTCCACTTTCTCAGTGTAATGATCATTGTTTCCCTGGATTTTGGAAGAAAGGAGATGAAGAAAAAAAATTCTGTTGTTATGACTGTATTCAATGTCCGGAAGGGAAGATTTCAAATCAAATGGGTAAGTTAGACATTCCAGGAAGCTTTCATTAGATATTCTTAAGCAAACTGTAACACATTTAGGATGTATACAATTATTAGATTTATGAATACTTTATGGCAAATATTCATTTCTTTATCTGCGGATCAAACACAATTTGCCATTGAGATGCCTACAGGTCATGTTTGCTATACAAACGCAAACTATAGATGCATTGAGCCATAGAGTTTTTGAGAGCCACAATGTTCCTTTTTCAAACAGGGCAGAGAAATAAGAATCTAGTTACATTTAAGCTTCTAGTTGCAATTTAAATCAATTCCAGTGCAAAACTAGATTACAAAATAAGGAGAATAAATTAAATTAAAATAAAAAATGACTGCTGATAAAATTGCAAAATACAACTAACAAATGTTTGAATGGTTCAGGTCAGTTTAGTTGTCAATGAACTGTCACTTCTTCCACTGTTTTCCATTTTTCATGAAAGCATGAAAATAAGGGAAATGAAAAAAGCTTCATTAGAAAAGGGAAGATTTGTGAATAGATCAAACATTCATATAAGGGGGCTGCCTGTAGAATCTATTAATGTTATCTCATATAACATAGAAGCATCACAAAGGTCAGGCCAAAATTCATTGGAACACAGTAATATACTTTTTCCTATGTTAAGCGTTCAACCCTAAAATAAATAAATCCTGACATTTCTTTGGAAGGACAGGAACAGAAGCTGAAGTTCAAATATTTTGTCCACCAAATGAGAAGAGAGGACTCACTGGAAAGATTGTAGGCAAAAGGAGAAGGAGACTGAATAGCATTGGATACATAGATAGTGTCATTGACACAGTGGGCGCGAGTTTGGGCAGACTCAGGGAGACAGTGGAGGATGGGGAAAATAGTGTGCTATGGTCCATGAGATAGCAAAGAATCAGACATGGCTTAGCAACTGAACAACAGCAATATCGAAAGTAAATCAATGGTATTTTCTTGTAAAATCATACCTTTTTTCTCAAAATAAAAATACCGATGTTTCCTAGTTTACTCACCCTTTAGAAGGAGAAAAGCTACAGGGTTTAAATGGATTACATTGGGACGAATCTAAATGTTTCTCCATCTGCTTCTGTTATTCAAATCTTACATCGATCATCAGAGTCTTATTCCATTTTTTAAAAATTGTCTCTATTTTACCAATTTTCAAAAATATTAGAAAGACTGCATTTTAAGATTAATTGCACTTCATTTTATGCCAACCGTAAATGATAAAATAGAATTAAAATTGTGCTTACATAGAAACATGATCAAACTTAGAGCTATTGGAAACAACTCAAAAAGAATAACATGTGGTCCCTCCCCACTCAAAAATAAAACTAGGAAATGTGTAGATGACAAATTCCATGACTTTTTTTTTCAGATATGGATGACTGTTTTGAATGTTCAAAAGATCACTATCCAAATGAGGAAAAGATAGAATGCATTGTGAAACGAGTGGTCTTTTTAAATATTGAAGAAACCCTAGGAATTGGGTTAACCTCAACGACTCTTTGTTTCTTCTTCTTGACATGTTGGGTACTTGGAACATTTATTAAGCACAAGGATACTCCCATTGTCAAAGCCAACAACCGGTCCCTCACCTACACCCTCCTTGTCTCTCTTCTGCTCTGTTTTCTCTCCTCTTTGTTCTTTCTCAGCCATCCTGGCAAAGTGACCTGCCTTCTCCGACAATCAGCTTTTGGCATCACTTTCTCAGTGGCTATTTCTAGTATCCTGGCCAAAACTATTACTGTGGTTGTGGCTTTCATGGCCACTAAACCTGGTTCTCCTATGAGGAAATGGGTGGGGAAAAGATTGGCCTTTTCTATTGTCTTCTCATGCTCTCTCTTACAAATATGTATTTGTATTGTTTGGTTGTCGACATCTTCCCCATTCCCTGAGTTGAACATGCAATCAGAGTCCCAAGAAATTATTTTACAATGCAATGAAGGTTCAGCTTTCTTCTTCTACTGTGTTTTGGGCTACATGGGTATCTTAGCTATTGCCAGCTTTATTGTGGCTTTTCTTGCTCGTAAATTACCTGACAGCTTTAATGAAGCTAAGTTTATCACCTTCAGCATGCTGGCTTTCTGCAGTGTATGGGTCTCCTTTGTTCCAACCTATCTTAGCACTAGGGGAAAAGCCATGGTGGCTGTGGAGATCTTCTCTATCTTGTGCTCTACTGCTGCCCTCCTGGGATGCATCTTTTTCCCTAAATGTTACATTATTGTTCTGAGGCCTGATTTAAACAGCAAGGAACAATTGATAAAAAGACACACTTAACTATCTTCTTCTAGGTTTTGGTTATGTTTTTAATAAGAGTAAGATTCATCAAAATTAGAAAATAGTTTTAAGTTAACCATTTGAAAGGGTTTATACCAGTGGTCAGCAATCTTAAACACAGAAAGAGGCACAAAGGCCCTAAACAGAAGCCCACCCCCCATTCAATTTTCAAGCTGACCGGAAGTCCAGTTCCACCACCATAGAGTCTCCTCCTGTGCAGCATTCTTTTTCTGTCCTAACTGAAAGCCCTATCAATTGTGGAGCCGACCAATGACAGGAAGCTGCAGCAGAGGGATGAAAGAGTCACATCTGGCTTCAGAGCCACAGGTTGCTGACCCCTGTTTTATACCATTCTGATATACTTGTAGCTCTGAAATCTTCAGTAGGGGAAATTTTAATGTTTTTCCTATACTGCCACCTGTGACTTACGTTTTCCTCTGATGTCTCACCTGAAACTGGTTTCATCCTAAAGTTTCATCCATCCTTCTGGATCTAGCCTTGTCCAAGTAATACATATTTTAGGTGACTTGGTCCCTTCATGGAGGAAGTAATAGTTAAAGCATCATTGCACATTGGCTGGACATATCACTCAAATAAACTACATGTTGGACTCCAACTGTAAGGCAAGATCTGTGTGGTGTGGCAAGGTGACCTGAAACCAATGGAACTTGAGGAGGTGGACAAGATCCTCTAAGCTATTAGTTTGGCCACTTGTGTATTAGATCCATTCCTCGCCTGGGTTATTAAAGTTGTGTGGAAAGGAGCATGGGATAGGGTCTGATAGTAGGTAACTCTTCTTTAATGGGGTGTTAAGAGACCCATAACATGGTTTTACTTGTAGATGATTAACCATCATGGCTGGAATGTGTATTTATTTTGCAGATGTTTTTATTATTCTAACATTTTTAAAAATTGTTTAATTGTTTTTGAATGAATAAAAATAAAATTGAGATGATCCATCAAATCTCTTGTTTTCATTAATGTCCACTACTCTTCCCTTAAGTACCACTAGTTTCAAACTCTTGGCTGCAGACCCTTAATAGTCTATCAAATTATGTACCACACTCACACATTCATTTTTTTTCATAGCCTGCTAAATTTCCATTTCTTTTAACCCAATAATTTAAGCAAACAATAAAAATAGATCACACCTTGTAACTTATTTTAAACCAAGGGAGAATTACCAACCCAAAGTCTATGTCTAGACTTTGTCCTTTTTAGCAGACATTAAAAGTGGCATCAAAAAAGATCAGAGAATAATAAACAAACAAAGAAAATAATGTTGTATTTCCTTTTATTAAATTTGTAGTAGAATCTGATTTCATAGAATGGAGTAGAATAGCATAGCAAAAAGGCTTAAGTTTCAGACACAAAAACATGTTTCAGAAATTTTTTTTCTTTCCTTTCTTCCTTCTTTCCTTCTTTTGTTGCTTCCGTAACTGGGGGCACAACTAATTTAGGAAACGGAGGAGAGATTATAAGTACAAAATCGATATGTTGTTATGTAATGGAGGATAGGAAGGAAAATTGAAAAGATTTGAAAAGACCAATCCTTAATTTTCCTTTTCTAATATTCTTTCCCTATAAGTAATAAAGAATGTAGACCTAATTTAATTATTCCGTTTGATTAATTGGTGCCTGCTATTAAGTTCTGGCCTGAATACAATGATAACACATTTGGGGAAAAAGATACACCCCAATAAGCCAACACTGGAAGACAAGATGGAGAAGATCTCCACAGCCACCATGGCTTTTCCTTTGGTGCTCAGATAAGTTGGAACAAAGGAGATCCATACACTGCAGAAGACCAACATGCTGAAAGTGATGAATTTGGCTTCATTAAAGGTATCAGGTAAATTACGGGCAAGAAAAGCCACAATGAAGCTGGCAATAGCCAAGAAGCCCAGATAGCCCAGGACACAATAGAACATGAAGATGGAGCCTTCATTACATTGCAAAATCATGGTTTCTGTAAGGGAATTCATGTCTAACTCAGGGAATGGAGGAGATGTTGCCAACCACAGAATGCAAAGTCCTGCTTGAAGAAGAGAGCAAGAAATGACAATGGAAAGGGCCAATCTTTTCCCCACCCATTTTCTCACTGAAGAACCTGGCTTAGTAGCCATGAAAGCTACAACCACAGTAATAGTTTTAGCTAACACACAAGAAACAGCAGCTGAGAAGATGATGCCAAATGCTGGTTGACGGAAAAGGCAGATTATTTTCCCTGGTTGACTAAGGAATAACAAGGGACAGAAAAAACAGAGCAGAAGGGCAATGAGTAGTGTGTAAGTGAGGTCCCGGTTGTTGGCCTTGATGATGGGGGTATCTCTACGCTTAAGGAAAATTCCAAGCACGCTTGTTGTCATGAGGGAGAAGATAAAAGCAGCTGTGGCCAGACTGATCCCCAAAGGTTCTTTAAGGGAAAGGAAGCTCATTGTTTTGTTAAGGCATCGATCTTGTTCCTTGCTTGGATACTGATCTTCAGGACACTTGAAACAATCTTCTGCATCTGGATAAAGGAACAAAAGAAAACTCACCTATTTCCTACTAGCCACTTTTTAATAAACATTTTATGGTACTTTTTGAAGAATGATGATTCATTTTGTGATCTTTTCCCTGCGTAGCTATATTCCAAAGTTATCACAATCTATTTGCCAACTATTTCAAAAATCAATTATTTACTCAGGTGTGGAATGAAAATATATGAAGTTGTAAAAATCCATTGCAATAATTTAAATTTAAATGGTGGAGAATTTTGGTTGCTGTCTTCTGATAATTATATATTTTTATTGCTATTATAATTTCATATTTGTCAAACTATCCAGAGTATTTTGGAGTTTTGTAGTGTAGAAATGTGTTTATTTAATTAATTAGTTAATAGACTGTGATCTATAGATAACATTGATTGCTCTGTTATTTTTCACTTACTTCTGCAAGGAACTTAACTGCATTTCAAATGCTTTCTTAAATGTCCTAGTTTACATTTTCACATAATTATGTCCATAACTACCATATAACATGGGTCACCTTGTGGCAACATGGGTGGCAAATAAATTTAACAAACAGACAACTAAATAAACAAAAAGTCCTCCATTCCTGTGGGATATATGTATATATAGTTTCCAAATGAAAACCCTGTCTAAAATGTATTAAAAATAATTATTTTCTGTCCTTTATTTTAATATCCCAGTTTACTGAATTTTTTTTTTAAGTTTATTTATATGCCGCCCTTTTCCCTGGGGGGACTCAGGGCGGCTTACAACTTAAAAAGGGGGGGGGGACAAACTTTTAACATATAGAACACACATCATTAAAACACAACATTCATACCATTCGGGCGGGTTGCAATCTTTAGCCCCAGGCCTGACAGGAAAGCCAGTTTTTAAGGGCTCTGCGGAAGGTCTGGAGGGTGGTGAGGGTACAGATCTCCACGGGGAGATCGTTCCATAGGGTCGGAGCTGCCACCGAGAAGGCTCTCCTCCGTGTGGTTGCCAGTCGACATTGACCGGCGGATGGAACTCGGAGGAGCCAAATCTGTGAGATCTAATTGGTCGAATGGAGGTGATTGGCAGTAGGCGGTCTCTCAAGTACCCAGATCCACTACCATGGAGGGCTTTATGGGTGGCAAGTAGCACCTTGAAGCATATCCGGAGATCGACAGGTAGCCAGTGCAGCTCGCGGAGGATAGGTGTTACGTGGGTGAAGCGAGGTGCACCCACAATCGCTCGCGCGGCCGCATTCTGGACTAGGTGAAGTCGCCGAATACTCCTCAAGGGCAGCCCCATGTAGAGCACATTGTAGTACTCCAGCCTAGAGGTCACAAGGGCACGAGTGACTGTTGTGAGAGCCTCCCGGTTCAGGTAGCGGCGCAACTGGTGCACCAGGCGAACCTGGGCAAATGCCCCCCTGGTCACAGCTGACAAATGGTATTTGAAAGTCAGCTGTGGGTCCAGGAGGACTCCCAAGTTGCGGACCCTGTCTGAGGGGTATAATGTTTAACCCCCCAGCCTGAGTGATGGAATACTTGCCAAATTGGCGGGAGGGAAACACAACAGCCACTCGGTCTTATCCGGGTTGAGCATGAGTTTGTTAGCCCTCATCCAGTCCCTAACAGCTTCAAGTCCCTGGTTCATCACGTCCACCGCTTCATTGAGTTGGCACGGGGCGGACAGATACAGCTGGGTATCGTCCGCATACTGATGGTATTTTATCCCGTGCCGCCGAATGATCTCGCCCAGCGGTTTCATGTAGATGTTGAAAAGTAGGGGAGACAGGACCGAACCCTGCGGCACCCCATATGTTAGGGGCCTAGGGTTCGATCTCTGCCCCCCCAACTAACACCGACTGCGACCTGTCCGAGAGGTAAGAGAAGAACCACTGCAAAACAGTGCCTCCCACCCCCACCTCTCGCAGTCGTCGCAGAAGGATACCATGGTCGATGGTATCGAAAGCCGCTGAGAGGTCAAGGAGAACTAGGATGGAGGCATGGCCTCCATCCCTGGCTCTCCAGAGGTCATCGGTCAATGCGACCAAAGCGGTTTCTGTGCTGTAGCCAGGCCTGAAGCCGGACTGGAATGGGTCAAGATAGCTAGCTTCCTCCAAGGCCCACTGGAGCTGAAAGGCCATCACCTTCTCAACAACCTTCCCCACAAAGGGGAGGTTGGAGACTGGACGGTAATTGTTAAGGACGGCTGGATCCAAAGATGGTTTCTTCAGGAGGGGTCTCACCACTGCTGCTTTAAGTGCGGGGGGAAAGACCCCCTCCCGAAGGGAGGCGGTAACAAATTTGGAGGAAATGTTTGAAACATCAAAGATTTCACATGATGCACAAGAGTTTGAAAGCTACTATGATATTTTCAGATTTTGAGGAATACCACTAAATAAGATGAGCACTATTTAGCAGCACTTCCCACACCACAGAATCATCCTTAATAATAAATAATTTTGTTGAAACCATTTTTTGTAGACAAAAAAAATATTGAAGGATTTCATGTAATATACACTGAATATAGTAAACCCTTTTTGATTTGCGTGCCAAAAGGGGGGAGCACAGGGGGGTTGGGGGCAGGCACGCTGCACCAATAATGCTATGTGCATGACCCCAGCGGGCATGCACATGTGTCCACATTATTAGGGTGCTTTTTTCATCTTTCCCAGACTCCAGAGGCTTTCTAGGAGTCTGGAAAGGGCAAAAACAGCCTCCCCCCCCAGAGGCCCTCCAGAGGTCTCAGGAGCTTCCCTGAAACCTCTGGAGCATAAAAAACTGGCCCTACCAGCAAACCAGAAGTTTGGGAATGGATTTCCGGTTTGCTCGTAGGGCCGGTTTTTGCCCTCCAGAGCATTCAGGAGGCTTCAGGAGGCTTCCCAGAAGGCTTTGGAAGGCACAAAATGACCCTATGAGCAAACCAGAAGATTTGGATGACCAAAATATATGGTATTGTTGGGTCATGACACAACAATATTGTTGGTCTACCGAGGACATCTGTAGGATCTCCCAAAAATTAATCATGTTTTTATTCCATATAAAATGGATATTATATTCCATATAAAATGGAATATAAAATGGATCTTCTTATATCTGACACAAAAATGCTGTAACATGTGAAGTTCCCAAGAGATGACCTAATTAATTTATGAGCCTCGAGACAGAGTTCAAACAAAACCCCTTCATTTATTAGGATCAACATCTTAGCATTACTTCTGTGGTCTAAACTGACTTTCGCTTAATTGCATTTAAACTTTACCCTCCAAACTCCCCCCTTCTCTCCTGCATCATAAATCATATTCTCCAACTAGTTTGTAGAAATATGAAACTGAAGGTATGCATAGAATTCTCCTCCCTTCTAAAGTTGATAGTAGTCATGGAAATGCTTTAGACGTTGACAGAGACGTTTTGTGGTTTACAGGATTCTGGAGGATATATTATTTTAAAACCTGGGTGATTATTGCTAATTGAGATTAATAATAACTGAGATTTGTAGGCGTTACCCATATTCCTTACTTTATAGGCTAGAAAACTTCAATTTTAATAAAAAATGAATTTATTGTAACATTTGATGAAACAATTCCTTAAGTGCCCAATGTTCTCAAATTTTTTGTGGTTTCATAACTGACCTGTCTTGCTTGAAATCTTCCCTTGTGGACATGGAACACAATCATAGCAGCAGAAGATTTTCTCTTCAGATTTTCTCTTCCAATATCCAGGGCGACAGTATTCATTGCACAGAGAAACTGGAAGAACCTGCTCGTAACATGAAAAAGTTTGCACAGGTAATTGCCAGGTTATTCAGCTTTTTCATCAGCTGAAAATACAGTCAAGTATAAAGAAAATTATGACCAGCAGAGATCATCTGGAGACATTTTAACTGAAATCTGTTCCATCATTTAAAGAAGTTGTAAAAAAAAAAAAAAACACTTTACATTCCATACCCGATTAAAACCTTTGTGCCATTCTATCAGACTTTCATTAATGGCCAATTCATTTCCATAAGAAGCATCAGGATCTAGAGTTCCAATTTTCACACTCCGGATGGACCTGTTTGGAAAAGCGATCATATTGACGATGCTAAATCCACCTGCAACTTCCCTCTTCTCATTAAATGACACTACTTCTCCTGCTGAGTTGTTGAAATAAATGCCTTGAAGAAATGGGTGGAGCTACTTGAAATAGAAGAAGAAAGCAATGAAGTTGAATGAACAATGATAAGAGAGCTCAACACTTTAGAAGTTCTATGTTTCAGTTCCCAAACTCATTATGAAGTTTCATTGGACAAAATGCCAATACAAAACAAAGACTATAAATTGCAAACAATTTCATATTTCCAGTTTTCCTCAACAGAGCAAGAAGTCAACCTAAAAAGTATCATCAGTGAATAACATATACAGAATTTCTTAAGACAGAATAAAGAATACATCAGCAGCCAAAATGGAGCAGACAGATTATCCTCCAAGAGTTCAAAATATAGAAGAGAATAAAGAGAAAATTCTCTTTAAAATGAAGAAAGAACCATGGATGTGAACTCCAGAGATCCAAGAACAAGAGATGAAATACTTAGATTAAATAAATCTGATATAAGGAGCTACAATATCCCAAGGGAGAAACATGAAAGATTTACCAAAAACTCAATAAGAGTTGAAATTTTAAAAAGGGCAAGAGATGATGGATAGATATAGAATACTTCAAAATAGGGTGGTTATTTTATTAAGTTAGAAAACAGAGGTGGATGATAGAAATTGGGGAAATAGTATTATGTATACTGATATAGAATAGACTACATTACTATGTGTACACATATATGTTAAAAATTATGATTATGTATATCTAAACAATATTATTATTATTACTACTGTGTGTAAAATATATTAACCCAGACAATACTTTATTCACTGAGCACTTATGGATGTGTGTATATATATTTGCTGGGATATGTTACCTTAAAAGGTTGCAGTTCTGGAGATTTAGCCATTTTAGCTGCCAAGATTTTTCTCAGACTGGATCCATTGGATAGCATGCTATGCAAAGAATGAGCCACAGCATAAACCCCATTATAGATGCTGTAGCTGTGACCTGTTACCTGCAATTGAAACAGAGATTCGGGAAGATTTCCTAGTCCTTCTTCCCCAGTGCATTCTTGACTTCCCAATGATGACAATCCCGAATTAGGGAAAAAACAGTCAAATGCGTGCTCCCAAAAATGGTTTCGAAATCCATCTCCATGGGTTGAATATGGCCTTATGGACTGAAGAAATTCCTCAAATTCCAGATTTTCACTTGAATGGATTTGAAAGGCAAGGGCCCCATCATAAAATTGGAGATTCCATTCCCTCTGAGTTCCTGGTAGCATGAAATCAATTTGGCTGGTGGTGATCCACACTTTGCTTAATGATGCATTTCCCCGATTTGCAGCATCCCATAAAAATTTGAGAGCTGTCAGCCAAGCTAATGTCAAAGATTCTCCATAGATGATGTATGTATTTGTTTTAATGTCTGCAAAATGTGTATAAAAATGAAACATTATATCGCTAAATTTACCCAAGTCATCCAAGCGCAATAGTTTTGGAAACCTTTGTATGAAAGCTAAGCAGATTCCCTGCTGGAAAAACAAGGGTTCCAATTTCTCCAAAAAGTGTTCTCCACTCTCGGTGTCTACAGCAAAGAGCCCAATCCATTTCCATCCAAAATGCTGAAGCAATCGGATAATACCGATATATTGGGGAACCTCATTTGGGGCCATAAAGTAAATTGAAGATGATTGACAGCTATCAATTTCTTTCAGGGGAAATGATCCATATGTGAGCTAAAAGAAAAGACATGGTATAGAGGAATTAAAGAGAGATTTTTGTTTTGCTCATGCATTTATATGGATCTCTTCAGAAATTGGTTTGACAGATTAGAATGTACACCTGATCCTAATTTCCCAAATATTGTGAATATGGTTAAATTCCTGAACATTGATGTTTTTTCAACAAATATGCTAAAATATCAAGAGCCGAGGTGGCGCAGTGGTTAGGGTGCAGTACTGTAGGGCACTTCTGCTGACTGTTATCTGCAGTTCAGTGGTTCAAATCTCAAGGTTGACTCAGCCTTCCATCCTTCCGAAGTAAGTGAAATGAGGACCCAGACTGTGGGGGCGATATGCTGACTCTGTAAACCACTTAGAGAGGGCTGAAAGCCCTATGAAGCGGTATATAAGTCTAACTGCTATTGCTAATATCATCGGCATTCACCAAGAAGAGTCAAGGCCAACTCACCATGGATAACTCATCTCAGGAAAAGATTCTTAGAAAATGGAATAAATCATTATAGAAAGAATGACAAAGGAGGCACAAAATGAAATGTGAATGACAAAAGTTATTATTTTTAATTATTTAAAATAATGAAATTGAATTCTTGAATTGTCCTGTGGAGAGCTGTCCCACAGCGAGTTAGCCATCGTGAATTGGCCATGGTGAGTTGGCCACAGTGAGAGGTTCCATTCTGCACCAAGAAATCTTTTCTTTTGAAAAACTTGTTAAATCTTAGATGAGATGTATGAGAAAGAAGACTTAAGGATGCTGTTGAGCACACTTAATCAATCGGTTAATTCTTTAAATCAATTAACAGAAACAAGATAAATCCCCTCATCCCTGGACCCACCTGTGGAATTTTGTAGAACCCTAGAATTTCTGCCATATAGGATGAAGTATCTGATCCAAGTCCTCCAATGATGGCCAGAAGAATTTTCTGAAGTCCACATTTGTAGTTGGGGAGAAATCTATCAGATTTGAAAAGTAAGTCCAGAGTGGTCCGATAGGTCATTTTAGGATTGTTGTAGCTGTCATAGATGTGGAATCCTATGGTAACATTGGGCAAGATTTGCGGGTTCTCATTGATCTCCTTGACAGCAAAGGCCAAGGAAAGGACATGCTGGTAGAATTTTGTAATCACACTGCAAGTAAAGAAAGTCTTTCATGAAACAATTGTACAATTCATAGAACAGTATTGAGAAGTATATTTATTCATTCATTCATTTAAATTTATCACATTTATTGGCTATACATCTTACCATTGGCTAACTCTGCCTTGAACTCCCTAAATATATTTGTAATTCTATATTTCAAAGAATGGTAGACTAAATTTAGATGCTTGTCCTATTTTTTATTCATTTTCACTCTTTCACCCCAAAAAGTTTTTTTTTCATTGTATGAATCTTCCTCCATCATTTCCTAAGTGTCTTGCTATTCTGTAACAATCCATAATCTCATCATTTCTTCCCCTTCCAAAAAATTAGTGGAATAACAGCTTTCACATATAGTGTGGAGTGAAAAGTGTTCAGAAAATTCATGAAAGAAATGGGTTAATGGATCAACCTAGTCTTCAAAGCACCTGAAAGCAGGACAAGGTGCAATGAATGGAAAATCAATGAGACTTCCAACCTAGAACTAAGGAGGAATTTCCTGACAGTGAGAACAATTAATCAATGGAACATAGAGAACACTGCAATACACCATATGATTTCTGAAGTTGGCTTGTGAAAAAACAGGAAACTGCGAGGGAGACCAACTTTTTAGAATGCAGTGGTAAATTCTCCAAAATCTTTGAGAAAATTATTCTTTAGTGGGCGGGTGACTTAGCTAAGAATGAAAAATCCCATTTTCTGCCTAGGCTGTAAAAGACAGATTAATATTTCTTGATACTGCTATAATGATCTTTCATTCTTTTCATTTCATTCAGCTAAAATTGATCTATTACTTATGACAGGAAATTTTATCATAATTTATATAACACCTGGGAAGTTACTCCTAAAACATTTAAGGCAATGATGAATTGCTTAAGCATTTTTAATTATTTCTACTCTGGTGGGTTTTTTTTCATTGCTTCAAACACTGGGTTATACTTTAAGAAAAAAAATCAGATTCAGATAACATTTTTTTTTAGCACCATGTTTTACGCAGATTTGTTTTCTAAATTTTCTGTTATAATCTTTTCTTAGCATAAATTTCTAATTTTATCTTCCAAATAAGGTGAAAGTAAAGGTACCTCTTGCACATATGTGCTAGTCATTCCCAACTCTGGGGGAGTGCTGCTCATCTCCATTTCAAAGATGAAGAGCCAGTGCTGTCTGAAGAAGTCTCCGTGCCCGGCATGACTAAATGCCAGAGGCACATGGAAGGCTGTTACCTTCCCACCAAAGGTGGTCCCTATTTTTCTGCTTGAATTTTTTTTACATGTTTTCATGTTACGTGCTATTTTGGTAGATGCTGGGACAAGTAACGGGAGCTCACTCCGTTACATGGCACTAGGAATTTGAACTGCCAAACTGCTGACTTTTCTGATTGACAAGCTCAGCATCTTAGCCGTGAGCCATCACGTGCCTATCTTAAACTCTAAATTGGATGTTAATAGTCCTTCTTATGGATAGATTTCTCTTTCTGGAAAAATAAATTAATTCTATTCTTTTATTTAATAATAAGGGGACAATATATTTTAAAGTATTTTTTTTTCATTTTATTAAATCCCCTTTTATGTTTAACCTACATGACATTTTATTTAAAATAAAATTGATGGGAAGGAAAAGTCTCATTTAACCTACAGTCAGAAACTCTCAGAAACTGAAGCATTTACTGGATCAGATAAAGTTTTCACCTGTTTATGGACCTTTTTTTTTCATAAAGACATGAATAACTGAGAAAAAATAACAACCAAGGAATCATTGCATGAAGAAAAAAGTGGATTTTACTTACTCTGAAAATTGAAATAGCTCCTGAAGTGGATCTTCATAAAATGAATGCTCGCTGAAGGCATAGAGGTTCTGTGAAGCCATCCCTCCAATGAGGAGATCACCTGGTTGGTACCATTCATGTGGAATTGGGATAGGATCAACCTCTGGGCACTTGAGTGCATTCACTTTGATCACTGGGAACATCAGAATGAATAATACATCAGCAGCCAAAACATCATCCCAAAGAGGTTTCCAAAATATCAATCCACACCAATGGATCTGACCTAGCATATTGGATCTTCACAACACACATCAAAAGACCAAAGCATCAATCTAAACTTTTCATTTTGATGGCTATACAGACATGTGCTTGAATAATGACTGAGATTTCTACAACTTAGATTTGAAATTGGTCTGCTCAAAGAAAGAACAAATGCTGGAGGAAATGAACCCGATAGCCCTGTTGGATTCTTCCCCCACCCCAAGAACTCTGTGACTGGGATTAGTTTATAACCTCTTTCAAATTTGCTTCCTACTTTTCACTGCTTTACAGAAAATCTCTGGAGCTTTGAGTAAATAAGCACATGATATAATATGGACCAATCCCAGGAAGACTTAATTATCTATTAAAATATTTCCCCTAGCTGGCCTTAAAAAAAGGATCTACTTGTTAATTGTCAATTTGACAAAGTATTTCCCCTCTTTCTAAAATAAAAAAATAATAATTTTAAAAGTCAGGTGATTTTTTTACAATAATATGGAAAAATTTCCATTCTGACAATTGACAGAAAGATGATGTGTAAAAGATTGGCTCAAAATTCAGATGGATCTTGACCAACTTGAACAGTAGGTTCTACCTAATTAAAAAAAAATACAATGTAAAGTCGTTCAGTTGCAATATTTTTTGGGAGGGCTTATTTTTGTGGGAGGGCTTATTTTGGCACATGCGCTCAAAAGCCTAATTGGGCTTATTATCCAGGGAGGTTTTATTTTGGGGAAAACAGGGTAGGGCACTTTTGTTTGTGGGAAGTGGCAATATTTTGACTCATTTTACGACCATGTCAATCACAAAAATATTTCATTCTGGCAGAGGTCTCAATTAAAATGGAATAGCTCTATCTTACACACACACGCGCGCGCGCGCGCGCACGCACACACACACACACACACAGGGGGAGATTATCGATATATTTAATTCAGTTATAACCCACTGGTATAAACTTCGTGAAATGATTGAGAAAGCAACAAATATTTATAACAGTATAGCTGATGAAAAGTTCAATAACTTTATTGCCTCTGGAGACTCTTTGACAATTGCCTGGGTAACTAGCATCATATTTTTAGTTTGCCCTGGATGTGAGCAGATTTCCTTGGCAAAGGTATGGATCATGACTGCCCAGGTTGATTATTTATTAACAGGAATACAAAGAAAATGGGATCGACAGTTCTTTTTTTTTTTTTTTTTTAAAGATTTTTTTAAATTTTTGGTTAAACAGACAAACACAACCCAAAAAATAAAATAAAATCATATTTTGTTACATATTGTAGAAGTGCGTCGATTGGTTACAAATAACTTTTGTGCATCTCTTCCACAGTCATTACTTATAATTCATATCACATTGTATATTTTAAATCAAAAATCTTTATATATCTTACTATCAACATCCCAAAATTCTCATTTGATAATTGTTTTAACATCCTTTTGCATAAAATAATCCAAAATTGAAAAACAGAACCACATGACATTTCATTAATTATTTCTAATATCATCCAATAACATTACACCTTTATAACATGTTCTAAGTAAGAATTAGTTATGATTGATAACAAAATTTCTAATCCTCTTTTCCAAGTTGTTGTTTACTATTTGTATCCCAATACCTTTTATTGAGCCAGTGCATATATATATATATATATATATATATTGTTGAGTATATCCCTTGTCATTTCATTGTTATTATTATAATTGTTATTTATTAATAGAAATTCATTCGCTAATTATATCAGGTTTCCTCTCTTCAAACCAACACATGTATGTACCTTGTTATCATTATCAATTATTTATTTAACATATCATTCTAAAGATTACTAAATTACTAATCACTAATCATGTTATAGAAGTGTGTCGATTGGTTAAAAATAACTTTCATACATCTCTTCCACAGTCATTGCTTATAATTCACATCACATTATGTATTTTAAATCAAAATCTTTATATATCTTATTATCAACATACCACACTTCTCATTCGACTGTGATTGTTTTAACATCCTTTTGCATGAAATAGTGCAAAATTAAAAAACAGAAGGACATCGTAGCATTTCAATAATTATTTCTAATATCATCTAATAACATTTTTTTATTATCAACTTTCATATATCAGCCTGTATCCTTCTAGTAATAATAGTCTTATTTCTTTTGTCATTTGTGGAATTGATCTTCTATTTATTTCCTTAATACATTTTTTGTGGACTTCTCTCCACAGCTTGTTGCTTGTAGCATCACTTAAGTAATCTCAATGCCCTACATCTGCTATTTTAATCAGCTTATCTTTAGTTGTTAATCTTGTTTCTGAGAAGTTCTCTCTCCTTAAAGCCATCGTTTTTCCTCTTTTTCTTCTTCCATGCCTTGAAATCCGGGGTATAGTTCCTGTTGATCTAATTCCCTTTTCCATACTCCCCTTTTCCCACTTTCAACCATGTTCACTCCACTGGTAAAGTAATCAGTTGTTCAAGTTTTGGGACTCTGACCCCATCATTTTTTGCTGTTATATACTCTATTTTTTCCCTCTTCTTCTCAATTCTCTCTGTTATTTCCAATAAATTTTGAATTCCAGCCAAGATGTTTTGCAACGTTATTGTTTCTTTTGAATATTGTGCCATTTTGGCAGGCTGGTAGATACTGCGACTCTGGCTTTCAAGGCTTCTTATATTAAATTAGCTTATTTGTTTATGCTGTATGAATTAAATAGGGTAGAAGCAACTATCAAAATGGAATAAAATATCTTGCCTTTTCAAAAAATACCTAATCTTTATTATTTTATTTTCATCAATATGATGTTTTCCATTTTACCCCTTGAACACCTTCAGGAAGTAAGTGTTAACTAAGATTCAGGTCTTAATTTTTAAATTCCTTTGGTTTTTAGATATTTCACCTATTATTGAAAATAATATGTGAATCCTATTCTATCTAAATAGCTATCCTCACACTTTTTAAACAGGGGACCAATTCATGGTCCCTCAGACTGTTGGGTGTGTGTGTGTGGACCAGCTGGGTGGGTGTGGATAGGTGGTCATATGACTGAGTGGGCATGGCCAATTTAGCAGTCCAAACAATACACACAAATTAATTTTTAAATTGTTATGCTCCTGGAGGTGGAAAGCAGGTTAGTGAAGGGATGTGGCTGCCTTGGGGTGTGTATGAGGGACTTCTGTTTGTTTGTGTGTTTGTTTGTCCATCCCTCTTTCCTTCCCCCCTTTGTCTTTTGGCCATTGATGCCAAAAATGGCCTCCTGAGCCCTCCATGCCTCCTTTTGGTGGCCTCCTCAGCCTCCAGTAGCATTCTACCACCCCAAAATGGTCCCATTTTTGGCCTCCAGAAGATGGGTGGGGGCCGGTGGGAAGGCGGGGTGATTTGGGCAGGGCAGCCTCATCGCCCCACATGGGCCAGATTAATGGGTGGGTTCTGGCTTCTGTTACTGCTGATTTGCTCCGAGATGTGCTTCGTGCATGCTGGATGCATGCTATGCGCACATGCGCAATAGTACAATAATTGCTTCTGCTCATGCACAGAAGCAAAGAACAAGATGGCACTGCTTATGGCGCCACCAATAGAACCAGTTTAGGGGTGTGGCCAGCCAAGTTATTATCTACTTGGCTGAACCGGTCCAAACCGGTAGGAACCCACCTTTGAAAAGAGGGCCTCAAGAGATTGGAGAAATAGATTTTTAACATTTTCATGAAATGTAGAATACAAGTAAGATAAAAATTACTCATAGTTTTCTATTCTTTATTGTTCCATTTTCTTTTTATTCCCAATATGATAGCTCCACCAATTTCTTAAAAGCATGACATTCAATAATTCTCTTGGAGAGACATTGACTTTTTATGAGCATATGAACATGGAAGGTGGATTGGATATCATAAACATAGTCACTTTTCCCAATTCCACTTCCTAGAGATGAAAAGTTGGAAAAGTGGAACTAGATGCTCTGAATGGAAAGGAATTAGTCATTAATAAGAACATGATTGTTTGGCACAAATCATTTAACCAGGTGTGGTTTCCAGGAGAGTTTGTGTGACTGTTCTCATATGGATTCATTTGGCTTGGAAATTTACTTGTCTTCTTCTAGGAAACTCAAGAGAATTAAAGAGATTAAAAAGAAATGACATTTTTCCACTTTAATTGTTGAAAACCAACTGCAGTAGTATTGTGAACAATATTTATTATACTTCCCCCAATAGTGAACTGAAAATTCTCAAATCCCATTTAGCTCATGATTCTTTGATGCCTATTTTGATAGGATCTTTTTATTGGAAATGTGATGCACATTTCATTTATAGTGTAAGAACTGAACTTTCTTTGAAACAATAAATCTTTACTTTCTGACATTATGAAATTAATAACTAGGTGCTTCCCATCTCTCTTTGCAATGAATATTGTCATCCTTCCTTTTATTATCAGAAAAGGAAGGATGAAGGGAAAAAATTCTGCTGTTATGATTGTGTTCTGTGTCCAGATGGAATTTGAATTGAATTGAATTTATTGCATTTATATGCCGCCCTTTTCCCCGAAGGGGACTCAGGGTGGCTCACAATCCAAGTCAGGGAAGGGGATACAGATAAGGGATAAAAAAGACGAACAAAACAATACACAATTTAAAAGCACACAACAACCATACCATTTGAGAGGGGGGGGGCAAAAGCTCTTTAGCCCCAGGCCTGTCGGAACAGCCAGGTTTTTAGGGCTTTGCGGAAGGCCTGGAGGGTGGTGAGGGTTCGAATCTCCATGGAGAGCTCATTCCAGAGGGTCGGAGCAGCCACAGAGAAGGCTCTCCTCCGGGTAGTCACTAGCCGGCATTGGCCAGCAGATGGAATCGGTCTATTGGAGATAATTGGAGGTAATTGGCAGCAGGTAGTCTCTCAAGTACCCAGGTCCAATACCATGAAGGGCTTTATAAGTGACGACTAGTGCCTTGAAGCGTATCTGAAGACCAATAGGCAGCCAGTGCAGCTCGCGGAGGATAGGTGTTACGTGGGTGAACCGAGGTGCACCCACGATCGCTCGCACGGCTGCATTCTGGACAAGCTGAAGTCTCCGAATGCTCTTCAAGAGCTGCCCCATGTAGAGCACATTGCCGTAGTCCAGTCTAGAGGTCACAAGGGCACAAGTGACGGATGCGAGGGCCTCCCGGTTCAGGTAGGGATGCAACTGGTGCACCAGGCAAACCTGGGCAAATGCCCCCCTGGTCACAGCTGACAAGTGGTGTTCGAAAGTCAGCTGTGGGTCCAGGAGGACTCCCAAATTGCGGACCCTGTCTGAGGGGCGTACTGTTTGATCCCCCAGCCTGAGAAATGGAAAACTTGGCCAATTAGTAGGAGGGAAACACACCAGCCACTCGGTCTTATCCGGGTTGAGTACAACCTTGTTAACCCCCATCCAGACCCTAACAGCCTTGAGGCACTGGCACATCACATCAACTGCTTCACTGAGTTGGCATGGGGCGGACAGATACAACTGTTCAACTGAAAAATTTCAAATAAGATCGGTATGTTAACAACTTCTCTGATTTTGTTGTTTTTGGGATGGACTTGAAATATTAGCCACAGTGTCATTACAAACAAACAAGAGACCATCCAAACAGAAACTCAATATTTTTACTGTTGCCTTTTACATATGTGTTGTATTTGTGCTGATAAATAAATAAAGGGAGACTAGTATAGATCTATTTCAAGCTATTTAGCTCTCATCAGCTAGCCATACCCTTATTGGGATTCGAACCTGGTCTCTTGTGATGAGCCGATGGACAGAGAATGGAAGTAATGACCTTCCTCTCATATTTGGGCATACCGGGGGTTGTAACTCTAAATAGATACCTTTCACCCTGGCTTAGCTGATAAGGAGTCGAACTCTGTGGCTTAGTGGTTAACACATCTGCCTAAGATGCAATACAGCACGGGTTCAAATTCCAATAAGGGTATAGCTAGCTCATGAGAGCTAAATAGCTTGAAATAGATCTATACCAGTGTCCCTTTATTTATTTATCAGCACAAATATAACACAAATATAACAAAGGCAACAGTAAAAATATTGGGTTTCTGTCGTGATGGACTCTTGTGACGAGCCGATTGACAGATAATGGAAGCTGTTAGCTTCCTCCCATAATTGGGGCATACCAGAGGTTGTGACACTAAATATATACCTTCCTCCCTGGCTTCAGCTGATAAGGAGGAGGACCTGTGGCTTAATAGCTAAGACCTCTGCCTAAGATATAATATAGCACAGGTTCAAATCCCAGTAAGGGTATGGCTAGCTGATGAGAGCTAAATAGCTTGAAATAAATTTATACTAGTCTCCCTTTATTTATTTATCAGCACAAATATAACACACACACACACACACACATACACACACACACGCACACACACACAGACAGACAGACAAAAACACATTTTTAGCCCCTGAAACATCCTATTTTTTGCAAAAATGGACACGCAGAGGGTTTGGGAGGCCTGCAAAATGCTCCTGGGGGCTGGATAGGGCAAAAACAAGCTAAAATCAGTCCACTTTTTGCTCATTTTTGTCTCCTCAGCCTCCAGGAGCAGTCTACAAGACTCCCAAAGCCTATGCATAGCCTGTTCTTTTTTTTCTTTTTCTTTTTCTTTTTTTTGCAAAAATGGAGCATGCAGAGGGTTTGGGAGGCCTGCAGAGTGCTCCTGGGGGCCGGGGATGGCAATTTTTTTAATTTACTGGAGTATAAGACCCATCAGAATATAAGACCCACCAAGGTTTTAAAGAGGCTTTTAAAAAAAAGTAGGTAGGTAGATAGAGGGAGGGAGGGAGGGAGGGAGAGAGAGAGAGAGAGAGAGAGAAATACAGTAGTAGGTAGGGAGAGAGACAGACAGTAGTTAGGTAGATAAGTAGATAAAGGGATAGAGAGAGAGAGATAGAAAGAGATAGAGAGAGGGAAATACAGTAGATAGGTAGGGAGAGAGAGAGAGAGAAGGTATTTTTTTGTATTTGTATTTATTGGGATTTATAGGCTGCCCTTTTCCCTGAGGGGACTCAGGGCGGCTTACATTCATAGGGAAAGGGGAAGTGCAATATAACACAAAAACAGTATGTGACTAAAATAAACAGTAAAAAACACAACTTTCATTCAGCATTCAACACTTGGGCGGGTTGAATTAGAAACTTATCCCCAGGCCTGGCGGGATAGCCAGGTCTTGAGGGCTGTGCGGAAGGTCTGGACTGTGGTGAGGGTGCGAATCTCAACGGGGAGGTCGTTCCACAGGGTCGGGGCTGCTACTGAAAAGGCTCTCCTTCGCGTAGTCGCCAGTCGGCATTGACTGGCGGATGGGATTCGGAGGAGGCCCAATCTGTGTGATCTAATTGGTCGGAGGGAGGTGATCGGCAGGAGGCGGTCTCTCAGGTATCCAGATCCACTACCATGGAGGGCTTTAAAGATGGTGAGTAATACCCTGAAGCGCACCCGGAAATCAACAGGTAGCCAGTGCAGCTCGCGGAGGATGGGTGTTATGTGGGCGAACCACGGTGCGCCCACTATCACTCGCGCGGCTGCATTCTGGACTAACTGCAGTCGCCAAATGCACTTCAAAGGCAGCCCCATGTAGAGCACATTGCAGTATTCCAGCCTAGAGATCACAAGGGCTCGAGTGACTGTTGCGAGTGCCTCCCGATTCAGGTAGGGTCGCAACTGGCGGACCAGGCAAACCTGGGCAAATGCCCCCCTGGTCACAGCTGACAAATGATGGTCAAAAGTCAACTGTGGGTCCAGGAGGACTCCCAAGTTGCGAACCCTATCTGAGGGGTGTAAAATTTGACCCCCCAGCCTGAGCGATGGAACACTGGCCAAATTGTTGGGAGGAAAACACAACAGCCACTCGGTCTTGTCTGGGTTGAGTACCAGTTTGTTAACACTCATCCAGTTCTTAATGGCCTCAAGACCCCAGTTCATCATGTCCACCGCTTCATTGAGTTGGCACGGGGCGGACAGATACAATTGAGTATCGTCCGCGTATTGATGGTATTTTATCCCGTGCCTCCGAATGATCTCGCCCAGCGGTTTCATGTATATGTTAAATAGTAGGGGGGATAAGACCGAACCCTGTGGCACCCCATATGTTAGGGGCCTCAGGGACGATCTCTGCCCCCGACCAACACCGACTGCGACCTGTCCGAGAGGTAGGAGGAGAACCACTGCAAAACAGTGCCTCCCACCCCCACCTCCCGCAGTCGTCGCAGAAGGATACCATGGTTGATGGTATCGAAAGCCGCCGAGAGGTCAAGGAGAACCAGGATGGACGCATGGTGTCCATCTCTGGCTCTCCAGAGATCATCGGTCAATGTGACCAAAGCGGTTTCTGTGCTGTAACCAGGTCTGAAGCCGGACTGGAAGGGGTCAAGGTAGCTAGCTTCCTCCAAGGACTGTTGAAGCTGAAAGGCCACCACCTTCTCGACAACCTTCCCAACAAAGGGGAGGTTGGAGACTGGACGGTAGTTGTTAAAAACGACTGGATCCAAGGATGGTTTCTTCAGGAGGGGTCTCACCACCACCGTTTTAAGCGTGGCGGGGAAGTGCCCCTCCCGAAGGGAGGCGGTCACGACCGCCTGGATCCAGCCGCGTGTCACCTCACTGCTGTTGGCAACCAGCCAGGAGGGACACGGGTCCAGTATACAGGTGGAGGCACTCACAGCTCGTATGGCCTTGTCCACATCCCCAGAGGTAACATCCTGAAACTCATCCCAGAGATGGTTTGCCAAGTAATCCCCCTGTGACTCGGCTGGATTTGCAGAGGTGGAGTCCAAGTCCGACCAAAACCGAGCAACTTTGTCCGCTAAGAACTGGGCATACTCCTCAGCCTTACCCTGTAGGGGGTCCCCCACATCCCTCCTATTTAGGAGGGAGCGGGTGATCCTAAACAGGGCGGCTGGGCGGGACTCAGCGGACGCAACCAAGGTGGCAATATGTGTTCTTTTAGCTGCCCTCAATGCTCTGATGTATTCCTTGGTGCATGTTGTCAGAAGTGCTCAGTTCGATTTGGACTTATCGGACCTCCACAAGTGCTCTAGGCATCTCCTCCGGAGCTTCTTCTCCCGGAGCTCCTCAGTGAACCAAGGAGGTCTCTGGGATCCGCCAACCCGGAGGGGCCGTAGTGGCGCAATCCGGTCGAGAGACTCCGATGCCGCCGAGTACCAGGCAGCAACCAGGGTCTCCGCCGAACTGTGGGCGAGAGTATCAGGAATAACCCCAAGCTCCGTCTGGAACCTCAAGGGGACCATAAGTCGCCTGGGGCGGAACCACCTGGTCGGTTCCTCCTCCCTACGGTGGGGGTTTGGCCTCCAGAAGTCAAGCCTCAGTAGGCAGTGGTCTGACCATGACAGGGGTATGATCTCATTACCCCTCAGACCAAGATCACAAATCCACTGCTCCGAGAGGAATACGAGGTCGAGCATGTGACCCGCTGAGTGGGTTGGGCCCCGAATTACCTGGGTCAAGCCCATGGCTGTCATGGAAGCCATGAACTCCTGTGCTCCATCAGAGTGTTCCCCGAGCGAAGGCAGATTAAAGTCCCCCAGAACCATAAGCCTGGGGAACTCAATTGCCAGCTCGGCTACTGACTCTAGGAGCGAGGGGAGGGCTGCTGCAACGCAGTTGGGAGGCAGGTACGTTAGCAGCAAACCCACTTGACCCTTGAGGTAGATAGGTAGATAAATGGATAGAGAGAGAGAAATAGAAATAGAGATAAAGAAATACAGTAGGTAGGTAGGAAGAGAGAGAGAGTGTATGTGTAGGTAGGTAGGTTGTTAGAGGGATAGAAAGAGAGAAATATATATAGAGAGAAATACAGTAGATAGGTAGGTGTTTCTGCTGGCACAGCACTTGATCAATGTAATTCTCATCAATCAGTTAAAGAGCTTTGCAAAAGGGGAAGAGAGAGATAAATATGATAGATAGGTAGGGAGAAAGTAGGTAACTAGGTAGCTAAAGGGATAGAGTCGGAGAAATAGAAATAGAGTTAGAGAAATATAGTAGGTAGGTAGTGAGAGAGAGAGAGAAAGAGTGTAGGTAGGTAGGGAGAGGGATAGAGAGAGAGAAATTGAGAGAGAGAAATACAGTAGATAGGGAGGGAGAAAGAGAGAGTAGATAGGTAAGTAGATAAAGGGTTAGAGAGAGAGAAATAAAGAGAGACGGAGAGATAGAGAAATAAGGAGGGAGGGAGGGAGAGAGAGAGTGAATGTGTAGGTAGGTAGGTAGGTAGGTAGGTAGGTAGGTAGGTAGGTAGGTAGAGGGATAGAAAGAGAGAAATATATATAGAGAGAAATACAGTAGATAGGTAGGTGTTTCTGCTGGCACAGCACTTGATCAATGTAATTCTCATCAATCAGTTAAAGAGCTTTGCAAAAGGGGAAAAAAGTTTTTGCACTCTGCAAACCTCCCCAAAACGGCACGTTTTTCACGTACACTGGCATGATTTTTTTTTCCAAAAAAGAGGCAGGAATAGCCTTGGGGAGGCTTGCTTGCAGAGTGCTCCTGGGAGGTGTGGAGGGGCCACAAATGAGCAAAAAAGGCACATTTTTTGTGAAAATGGGCCTGTTTTTTGTAAAAAAAATGCATGCATAGCCTTATGGAGTCTTATAGAATGCTGCTGGGGACTGGAGGACAAAAAACGGCCTGTTTTTTGCTCATTTCTGCCCTCCCCAGCCCCCAGGACCTCTCTGAAAGCCTCCATAAGGGTATGTAAGGCTATTTTGATGAAGGGGCGGGGCTTCAGGAGGCAAAAATGCTATATCAGGTGTATAAGACGCATTGAGATTTTCAGCTCTTTTTAAAGAAAAAAGGGTGCATCTTATAGTCTGAAAAATACTACATAGGGAAATGTTCAAAGGTATTTTCACTCTCTGCCTTGTATATTTTGTAACAAATCATCATTGGCAATAGCAATAGCACTTAGACTTATATACTGCTTTACAGTGCTTTAAAGCCCTCTCTAAGCATGTCAGCATAGTGCCCCCAACAACAGTCTGGGTCCTCATTTTACCTCCTTCGGAAGGATAGAAATCTGAGTCAACCTTAGGGTAAAGTTAACTGTGAAAATAGTGAATTAACTTTCTCATGAGTCCATTTTGAGATAAAGGTTTTTATTTTTAGACACTCTTGTCTGCTTTCAATGTTCTAGTGATCTATAAGCAAACTATAACAAAGATAGGTGCATCACGAAAACAATTAGCTAATTGCCTGATGAATAACTTTTAGGAATCAGTTTAGCCATTGTTGCTACTCTACCTTTACTCACTAAAACATGGCTGGATTTTTTTTTTTCCAATTTCAGATATGGTAGCTTGCTTCCAATGTCCAGAAGATCAATATGCAAACCAAGAAAGAAATGGATGTCTCTTGAACATTTCTGTCTTATGAAGAACATTTAGGGTATAGTTTAACTTGTCTTGTTGTTGTGTTCTCCTTCATTACAACATGGGTGATGGGAACTTTTATTAAGCACAAAGACAGCCCTATTGTGAAAGCCAACAACCGGGCTCTCACCTACACTCTCATCTCTCTTCTGTTCTGCTTCCTCTAAGCTTTCCTCTTTCTTGGATAACCTGGGAGAGTCACCTGTCTCCTCAGACAGTCTGCATTTGGTCTAATTTTCTCATTGCCATCTCTTGTATGTTGGCCAAAACAATTATTGTTTCTCTTGCCTTCAAGGCCACCAAAACAGGATCTCGAATGAGGACATGGGTGGGAAAAGACTGGCTGTTTCTATTGCCCTTTTCTGCTCTCTATTCCAAGCAAGCATCTGGATTGCGTGGTTGTCAACTTGTCCCCCATTCACAGAATTAGACATGCACTCAATCACTGAAGAAATGGTTCTACAATGCAATGAAGGGTCAGTTTTTATGTTTTATTGTGTCCTGAGCTATAAGGCCGTCCTTTCGTTTGCTAGTTTCATTGTGGCTTTCCAGGCTCATAAACTGCCTGACAGATTTAATGAAGCCAAGTTCATCATCTTCAGCATGTTGACTTTCTGCAGTATGTGGGTTTCCTTTGTCCCAACCTATCTGAGCACCAGAGGAAAGTCCATGGTGGCTGTGGAGATCTTCTCTCAAGTGCTGCGCTCCTAGGATGCATCTTTCCCCCCAAGTGTTACTGTCAGGCCTGCAATTATATTCCTGTTAGGATCTTTGGCCTGCCACACTTTCTCTTATTTCATTATGCTGTTTCATTTGTATAGTTGATGGGAGGGGGGAATAGAAAGGAGTAGGATTGTGGAATGTGTTGTTGTCATTCTTTTCTAGAAGACCAAGGTCATCTTTTGCACCTGACTGGAAGCAGCTGGATGTAGATGCCAGCATGGAAGAAGAAGATTGGACCATGTGATGGATTGTGGGTATGGGGACAAGTTCATGAACTTTTAACTGGGTGGGATTCTGATGTAATTTCCAGAATTGGGATTACACAGATGTGCTAAAATGTCTGATTTATTAAATTGGAACTTTAAGGATTGTTTTGCCTTGGACTCTGATTTAATTCTACATGATACTTGGAACGCGGACATTATCCCAATTCTCTCTACAAAATAAATTTCCAGCACCCCACCACCACTGGCGGAAGTGGCTGGTGAGGCTTGCTGTTTCCCAGCACTGACTGACTCGGTCAGCATAAAATATCAGCGAACAACTATGAGAAAGCCTTTTGAGATAAGAAGCTGAGATGAGACGTTTCTCTTCAAATCTTCAAAAGTGAAGGAATTTCTCTTTTAAAATTTATTTCTGCTGGCAAGAAACCTAGCCTGTGGGGGATAGAAAGGAGAGGAATGGAAAAGCTTATTCTCCACGAGACTAGGGGATGGCCAGAAGATCTGATGAATGGAGATCCCAGCCGCCCTGACACAGTCATATTTGATGGACTTCCCAGACCATTTTGGACAACTAAACGTGAGTGCATGCTCCCCCTCCTTCCCCCCAGCCAAGGCTTGGAAAAAACCCTGGAGTGAAGATTTTGACTCCTTCCAAACGGGGATAAATGAAATGAGCCAATACCCTGCAACTGAGTTGAAGACAGAATCTCTATCAAAATGGGAAATTCAACCCAGCCAGCAAGAAGGGATTTGGCCAGCATCTTTCATTTGCCAGCCACCGGAAATTGGGCTGCAGCTGGTGAATGAATTGGGCTTTCTTCCCAGAGTATGGATGGATAAGATACCACTAGGCACCTCTTGGGCCATCAACATGGGAAAGTCTCCAAGCCAGCAGAGGGGCCCTTGGCACATAAACCTCCCTAACCAGCAATCTGTGGTTGAACTGCAACCTGTGAATCAGGCAACCTTGGGATGGGTCTTAATCCCAGGTCATGGATGGAAGGGATTCAAATTGGTACCTGCCCTTCCTCAGCAGATGGCACCATGGCAGATAACTGGACAGTGGCCAACCGAGGAATTGGCCTCCCCACCAGTTCCAGTCTCCCCTGCAGTGCCCCAACAGTTTCTTACCAACCCTTCCTACAGAGAAAGGTTCTCAACAATGGAAGAAGGGATTACCAAGGGGCTAGCTACAGAATGGATGGTGTAAAAATGTGATGAAGCGGTTCCTAAGTTTAGAGATGTAACTAGGTCCCTTTCCTCAGGGGGAGGGCAATAAAATGCCACCTTTGCTGTCAACTTAGCCACAAAGTGTCAGAGAGTTTGGCTCCAGCCCCATTGCCACAAACGTGCGCACCAACCGCCACGGCGGTAAAGAGAAGGCCCCATATGCCACCAGAAAAGAGTAATCTGGGCCAACAACCTCTAGAAGAGGATCCCCAATTTAAGGTGATGAAGAGTCCTACCAAGGGGGAGGCCTCGGAAGAGAAAAAAAGTCAGCAACCTCTGGAAGAGGATCCCCAACTTAAGGTGATGAATAGTCCTATCAAGGGGGAGGCCTCGGAGGAGGAAAATGCTGAAGATGGCCCAATGGTGAATGCACCCATCTGCCCCTTCGCCTTCCAAGTCAACCTCCAAGTGCCTAAGATGGGGTTGGAGGAGGAAGTTGAAGCAGTTGTGAGCACAGGTGCGCTCAATGCTTAATCAGCATGTCAATTGTCAAACAACTAGGCATAATCACAAGACCTCTAGCCTGTCCCATTTGGGTTGAGCAGGTAGATGGAACGCTAATTGGAGGAGCCCAAGCCATGCTAGTAACTGAACTGGTGAAGTTACAAGTGGCCACCACTGCAAGCTTCTCAGATTCATTGTGGCTCCAAAGATGCCAGAAAAAATAATCTTGGGGCTTGCATGGCTTGACAAGTGGAAGCCTATGATAAAGTGCGAAGACGGTGGTAGGAAATTGATGATTGTGGTTGAGCCGCTACCACCGGTGGAGGAAAAGGACCAGCTAGGGATGATTGAATCCAAGAGCCCAGAACCTGCAGCAGAGACAAAAACCGCAGCTGTCCAACAAGTACCCAAAAACTTGTTGGGGGATGTTTTGTTGAGAAAACCGCAGCATGATAGTAATGGAAGCCAGGATAAGCTGATGACAGCTATGAAATTGACGCTCCCAACAGTGGCTCAACAACAACCAGGAAATCCTAATGATGGAAAATGGATTAGCCTGGAAGGGGTCCAAACTGTACATCCCTGCAGGTTTGAGGCTGGAAGTTCTACAGCAAAGCCATGTAGAGGCGGAACTAGGAGGCCACTTTGGATTCCTAAAAATGCTCCACCTCACCAGGCGTCAATTTTGGTGACCAAAGATGGAATCAGAGGTGGAAGATTACATAAAAAGCTGTGCTACTTGCGCAACGATGAAACCACTGCTGGAGAAGTCTCCTGGACTGCTACAATGAGTGGCCTGCCCTAACCGACCATGGGAAGAGGTTGCAAGGGCCTTCATCATGGAACTCCCAGACAGCAGTGGGAATAGAGTAATCTGGACAGTTATTGACTTGGTTTCCAAGCAGGCGCATTTCATTGCTTGCTCAGGGTTGCCGTCCACAAAGAAATTAGCAAAAATGTTTATGGAACACATTTATCGCCTGCACGGATTGCCCAAGAGGATCATTTCATACCGCGGAGTCCAGTTCACAGCCAAGTTCTGGAGAAAGGCCCTGAGATCCATTGGGTCCACACAAGAAACTGAGCTCAGAGGTTGATCCCAGCACGAACTGCGCAGCAGAGAGAGCCAATGCAGTAGTGGATCAATACATCCGGTGTTTTGTGGACTATCAGCAAGACAACTGGTCACATTTGCTATCCTTCGCCAAAGTGGCGTACAACAATGCTGTTCACAGCAGCACTGGATTTGCTCCTTCCAGATTACTAGTGGCATGGAATTTGTTCCCATGCCTGAGCTGCCTAGCGAACCTCCCTCCTCCTTGTCTTTGAATGAATGGATGGACATGCTAAAGAAAGGATGGGAGAATACAAAGAAGGCTCTAGCACATGTGGCAGAAGCCTACCAGAAGCAAGCTGATAAACACAGTTCGTTCCAAAACCTCTTCCTGGGGGTGGGGGGACAAAGTTTTTGTGTCTATCAAATACTTAAGATTAGGAATTTCTAGGTCCATTCCAAATCGTGAAGATAGTTAGCCCAGTTACAGTTCAACTCAGTCTACCCAGAAGTCTAGGGAAATTTGACCAAAATTTCATTGTAGCTTGTTGAAAGCAGTAATTGGGTCTAGGATGAGAGCATCCACCCAAGCTTTCTCTCCTCCTATAGTGATAGAAGGGGTAAAACCATCTATATTGATAGAAGGGGAAACACAATCTGAGGTGGAAAAGATTGTAGACTCTAGGCTGAATAGGGGTCGCTTACAGTATTTAGTGCAATGGAAGGGTTACCCTTTGTCTGAAGCCACTTGGCTGGAACTTAAAAGTGGAGAAGTTAGTAGAACAATTCCACGAGAAGTTTCCCAATAAGCCAAAGGGTCCCCTATGGGGGGGAAATAGGTGGTTAAATTTTTTTATGTTAACTTTATGTTATTCCCTTTTCAGGAAATGCTTTTCTTCTGAGGAGAGGCTGCTTGTCAGGCTTCCAATTATATTCCTTTTAGAATTTTGGCCTGCCACAGTTTTTCTTATTTCATTATGCTGTTTCATTAGTATAGTTGATGGGAGAGGGGAATAGACAGACGTAGGATTGTGGAATGTGTTGTTGTCATTCTTTTCTAGAAGACCAAGGTCATCTTTTGTCTCTGCACTTTTACACATGACTGGAAGCAGCTGGGTGGAGATGACAGCATGGAAGAAGAAGATTGGACCATGCGATGGATTTGTGGGTGTGGGGACAAGATCATGAACTTTTAACTGGGTGGAATCCCAGGAAGCTCTTTAGAATTGGTATTCACAGATGTGCTAATATGTCTGATTTATTAAATTGAAACTTTAAAGATGATTTTGCCTTGGACTCTGATTTAATTCTACATGATACTTGGAATGCTGATACTGTGTTTGATAAGGGTATTTATCAATCACTAATTGGTAGTTTATCGTATCTGAGTAATTGGTCAAGGCCCGACATAGCATATGGTTTAAATCAATTAGCCAGGTTTAATGCTGAACCTTCTGAAAGGAACTGGCAAGCTGCTAAGAGGATATTAAGATATCTTAAGCAAACAATGCATTATGAATTGTATTTAGAACCTAAGGATGATGTGAGCTTAATAGGATATGCTGATGCAACTTTTGCTACAGATGTGTCTACACAGAAATCAACATCAGGGTTTGTTGTATTCCTGGGAAAGGCACTAATTGGATGGTGGTCTATTAGACAAAAACATCTATTGACTATGGAGGCTGAGTTCTCATATCTGTCATTATTATGTACAGATTTGATTTGTTATAAACAACTGCTACTGGATATGGGAATTGACATACAAAAGCCTATTGTTGTTTATGAAGACAATCAAGCAGCAATTCAGATGGCATCCAATCTTGCTGTAAAAACTAGGTCAAAACACACTGATATAACATATCTGAATGTAAAGCAAAGTGTCAATAGTAAACTAGTTTCACTGGAGTATTGCATGTCTGAAGATAACATCGCAGATCATTTTACTAAGGCCCAAGGTAATATAAAGCATAAACGTCGTTGCGAGGAATACAAATGAAGATTGTAAAATTTATATATTGTCCTACCCAAAGACGAGAATGTTAGGAATATAATCTAATGGCTGGGTTGGCAATATAAAAATCATGTAACGATGCTATACCTGTTTCTTTAAATCATACTGTAAAATGTGATTGGTTACTGTTTTCCTCAATTGGCCATAAGAGGGAGCCAAAATGACTGTTAGCTCTCTGTTTGTTATATGTTGGGCTGATCTGATCTGAGTGCTGTGAGCTATTGTAAGTTTTGCAACTCCTAGCAAACTTTGAATTCTGAACTGATTATATGATACTGGACTATGTTATTTGGATTATCTCTTAACTGAAAGGCATTGATGACTGACTGTCTTATCCGTATATGACTTGACTGTTTGATGGACTCTGATACCTCTATTTCCATGAAAGTAAAAGCCTATTTAAACTGCAGTGTCTCTGTTTGCTGGTTTGTGTGTTCTCCAATACAACTCTAACAACACTTCTCTGAATGTTCTCGCTCTCCCAACATGGAGCATACCTAACAGACCCCTTCTTCTTCGTGGCAGTTCCATTAGATACCAGAACACTGCTATCATGTCACAAGTAGTCCTTCTTTTCATTAGACTAGATATAACCCATATCTGTAACCGTTCTTTATATGTTTTAGCCTCCAGTCTCCTAATCATCTTTCTTGCTCTTCCCCGCACTCTTTCTAGAGTAAATGTAAAACCTTACTTTTTTCACCATTGAATTTCATTTTGTTAGACAGCGCCCACTGTTCAAGTCCGTCAAGATCCTTCTATATCTTCAGCCTATCTTCTGTGTCTGTGCTATATGTAATGTTTGAACAAGACTTGCACAAATATAGTGAAATTGATTTTTTGCATAGCAATCTTTTGGCATGAAATAATAGGACACATGACAATGTTCACCCATTGTTTTTGAAGAGGACTTTGACATCTAGCGGTTAGTGGGATGTCCACATTATATCCGCAGGTGGCTGATAATGCCTATATGGGTATAGAATTTTCTGCCACATGTTGAGCAGACATGTGTGGGCATTTGCAGCATTTGCAGCTCTGGCTTCATGGAGAGCACACTTCCCTTGTGCGTTGTGTGTTGGACACATACAGGTATTATCAATGCAGTACCAGAGTTCCATTCCATTTAGGTTTACAAGATCCAGCTATTTGCAGATGCTCCAATGTATGAGGAGGTCTTGCTAAATATTTGCCACTTTTAGTCTATGGAAGCTGTTTTTCTGCTTTTTCCTATTTTTGAATACTGCATGCAAATAGTCTGACTTTTGACAACAACTGAACAAAACATTTTTGCTGTTAAGTGAAATAGTGTCAAGTGCTGGGGAAATCAGGAGATTCAGGCAGTTCAACCAAATATAAAGATTGATTTCAAGCTTAAGCTCTCTACAAGAATCTCTGCAAAATGAGCAAAGGATAAGAGAGGGATTCAAAGTGGACTGGACTTAGATTTCTTGTTGGGTGCACAGGAACTCATGTCTTAAGACACATTTGACTTCTCCATTGGGCTCAACCTGGTCATCTCCAACAGACTGTTGTTAAGTGTGTTTTGCTCCATTTATAACCTTTCTTGCCACAATTGTTAAGTGAATCACTGTGGTTGTTAAGTTAGTAACACTGTTGTTAAGTGAATCTGGCTTCCCCATTGTCTTTACTTTTCAGAAGGTTGCAAAAGATGATCACATGACCCTTGGCCACTGTTAACTAGGGTGTCAAACTCGCTGCCCATGGGCCAGATGCGTCATGTGCTGTCCATACCCCCTTAGCAAAGGGAGGAAAAGTTGTAATATGTCATGTGACGACAACATGTAATTACAAGTTTGCCACCCCTACTGATTTATGATCACAACCATCATAAATATGAGTCACTTGCCCAACATCTGAATTGGGATCATATTACTGTTATACTTGAATGGTCAGTAAACAAAGCGTTGTTAAGTGAAGGACTACCTGTTCAAATTTCCTATATTTTCTGGTTGCATTTTAATAACAGGACTGAGCCTTAATTATATATGGCTATTATACCATTTCTACAACAATAAATCTAAGCTTCAGACTTTTGCACAATGCTGTATGTGCCCTTCCTCAAGAAATCATTGCTCAGTCTAGTTGTTTTTGATAATTATAGAAGAGTCCCCAACTTTCTTTTTCTGGGGAAAGTTATGGATCAGCAGTTATGAAAGGCCGTGGAACACATAGATTATCAGAATTAGTTTCAATTCTGGGGTCAAGCAAGGATATTAAACAAAGACCAAATTGGTGGCCTGTGCTAAAGCCAGATTAAAGAGCATGCAAACCAGGGGTGAAATCCAGCAGGTCCTGACAGGTTCTGGAGAAGCGGTAGCAGAAATTTTGAGTAGTTCAGAGAACCGGCAAATGCCACATCTGGCTGTCCCCAGAGTGGGGAAGGAATGGGGATTTTGCAGTATCCTTCCCCTGGAATGGGAAGGAAATTGAGATTTTGCAGTATCCTTCCCCTGCCCTACCCACCAAGTCTTGTCCACCAAGCCATGCCCACAGAACTGGTAGTTAAAAAAATGCATTTCATCACTGATGCAGACCTCCTGAATCTAAGCGATCTCTCAACTGTCTTTTGGATCACCTTCAGGAGTTAGGGTGAACTATTTGGCTGTAGTTGTCACCATTCTTCAGGGGCAAGTTTCGGAAAACCTTTCTCCTTAGGAACAGGTTTCCATTAGATCCATGATTCCATCATATTCAGGATGAACTCTGCTGGCCCTTAGGAAAGCCACTAACCTCTGGCTATTTCAGGAAACCTGTGGGGGCTGATAAAATAATGGAAAGTGCGTTGAAAGTGCACATGTCTTTCCTCACAATGTTGCTGAATACGATGCCGCCACAACTGTCTGTTTTATGGATGTTGTTGTTTTTTAAATTGTATTGGAGTAGCTGTCACTTAGAACCAACTGGCATTGAAACATAATTATTTTAAATAAATAAACATAGGATTGTTAATTGAGTATCACATTCACTGTTCCCTCTAAGGTGCGCGCCTGCGCGGCCGCGCACATGGCTGCAATTCCCTGCACAGTAGTTTCTAATTGCCGCGCAGAGGCACGTGGGGCAGGCATCTGGACACGAACTACAGAGCGATCGCAATCAAAACCTCCTCCACCTAAACCTTTTCTACTGCAGTACATTGCCACCTGACTTCAGGATTCTCTAATCAGTGTAGGTTGAAAAGAAAAACGGGAAAGGGATCTTAAAGATTTAAAACTCTGGAGCAAATGCTTCAGAGGCAACAACAGTTTTCACGGGGAATTAGAAGAGTCAGAGAGCCCTGCCTGGAGTTTTGCTCCCCCTCCCCCACAACTTCAGACCTGCTGCGAGATCGGCTACTTTGCTATTGCCTGGGCTGGCTCTCCCCGGTTACATTTTGCAACAATGTAGTTCTTTTGAGCTCTTTTTCTCCCTCCTCAGCCCCGCCCAACTTCAGGATTCTCTAATCTGTGATTCTGTGTAGATCAAAAAGAAAAAAGGAAGGAGGGAGGGGGATCTTAAAGACTTAAAACTCTGGAGCAAATGCTTCAGAGGCAACAACAGTTTTCACGGGGAATTAGAAGAGTCAGAGAGCCCTGCCTGGAGTTTTGTTCCCCCTCCCCCACAACTTCAGACCTGCTGCGAGATCGGCTACTTTGCTATTGCCTGGGCTGGCTCTCCCCCAGTTACATTTAGCAACAATGCAGCTCTTTTGAGCTCTTTTTCTCCATCCTCAGCCCCGCCCAACTTCAGGATTCTCTAATCTGTGATTCTGTGTAGATTGAAAAGAAAAAAGGAAGGAGGGAGGGGGATCTTAAAGATTTAAAACTCTGGAGCAAATGCTTCAGAGGCAACAACAGTTTTCATGGGGAATTAGAAGAGTCAGAGAGCCCTGCCTGGAGTTTTGCTCCCCCCCCCCCCCTTTCAGACCTGCTGCGAGATCGGCTAATTTGCTATTGCCTGGGCTGGCTCATTTAGCAACAATGTAGCTCTTTTGAGCTCTTTTTCTCCCTCCTCGCTTCTCGGGGCTCCACCAATGGGGGAGCAAAGCCCAGCGCCAGGCTTTGGGCTAACACAGGCATCTGCAAAGTTGGCTGTTTTAAGACTGGTGGACTTCAACTCTCAAAATTCTGGAAGTTGAAGTCCACCACCAGTCTTAAAAGAGCCAGCTTTGCAGATCCCTTGGCTAACATGATTGATGCCCTCGGAGTTGGAAAGAGGCGAGAGAGCCCGGTCACATGAGTCATGACACACATCAGCTTTGTGACCACATTGCTGAGTAATAAAAATTCCAGTCCCACGTTGTAATGAAGGAATACCTATATTTGATAACTCATTGGGATTTTCAAAGTCATTGAGAATATTTTTGCTTTTAATCTAATTAAACTTCCTATCTGTCAGTTTAAAATAGTGACTTCCATAGAGCAAACTAAAATCACTACTTTATAAACAAAAGGAAGGTGTTTTTTTCTCTTATTTGGTTATGGTAGAGCCATTTTAACAATCTATATTTGCAAGTAGTATGCAGTTTTGCAGTAGTAGTAGGTTACTGAAACCCTCTGTACAGAAAGGAGCAAATTCCCACAAATTTTTAAACAATCAACAAGTATTGTTGAACATGCAGGCAATAAATCCTTGAGTTTACAAATTAACGATGGAAGAAAACTCTTAGATGTGAATGAGACTTAAATTATGGTGATTTTAATAATTTTACTCATTTAAAATAGCAAATTGCATATAATACATTCACAGAAGCATACAGTGTATAGACAACTTTTGCAGACAACTCATTAAAATGAAGTGTATCAAGTGAAATTCATTAAAATGAAGTATATCAACCATTTACTATTTTAATATTAGTGGTATTAAGTGCCATTTATATATTCATTTCAAAGCTCTTTTTTATTTAATCCAAAATGAATTTGAAAAGATAATTGTAATAATTGATAAACCCTAACCCTATAGGTACATCATCAGTCAGTGCTGATGTCAAAACATAAAGCTAAAGTAAATGTTGTTACGAAGAACAAGTGCAGCTGGAAGTTTAAACTAGAATGGTCTTGGGTGACATCTGTGAAAAAAATTCAGGTGCTCAGGCATGAAAATGTGCCGCTCAAACACTATACTTTTCCGCCCACACTGAAAAAAAATTAGAAGGAACATTGATCACATTTTAATCAGGCAAAATAAATTGTTTACTCAGTCGGATGTATGTATGTATTATGTATGTATGCATGCATGCATGCATGTATGCATGCATGTATGCATGTATGCATGCATGTATGCATGTATGCATGCATGTATGCATGTATGCATGTATGCATGAATGCATGTATGCATGTATGCATGTATGCATGTATGCATGTATGCATGAATGAGTCATTTAGCCAATCATCAACCACAACAGGAAAAAATGGACACTGGAAACAGATACTGAAGCTACAATCTTATCAAAAGTTTCCTGGACTACATTGGCTTCCTAAAATTTGATCTGTGTGACTATTTAAATCCTCCTAGATAATAGCAATAGCACTTAGACTTATATGCTGCTTTACAGCGCTTTGTCTCCCAACAGTCTGGGTCCTCATTTTATCCACTTCAGAAGGATGGAAGGCTGAGTCAACCTTGAGCCTGGTGAGATTTGAACTGCCAAATTGCAGGCAGCTGGCAGTCAGCAGAAGTAGCCTGCAATACTGCACTCTAACCACTGTGCCACTGTGGCAGAGGACCAGTAGGACCAATCACATACATCTGCCTCCTTTCTTCCCTGTTCTCCATGTACTTAGCTGGTAAGTCTACAAAATCAAGATAACCACAGTCACTTGACTCAGAATAAAGCTGTTCATATGATCCGGGACTTTAAGTCCAGACTTGCATAGGAAATTGTACCAATGTACAATTACATGCTCCCACTATTGCATATCTTCTCTCTAAACACTCTAAGACTAGGAACAGAAAGAGAGGAACCTAGTTCAGCCATCCCAGTTCATATTAATTTAAAATGTTAATATATACAGCTAACTGCTGGAAGTGGCATTTAGGCTAGATAAATTATCATCAATAACTCTTTGAAGCTAAAGGAAAAGCTGATAGTGGTTTATTCCATTCATTGTTTAGAATTTATATGGTTTTTAAATTTGGTAGCTGAATGCCATAAATATCAAAAGTCTTTAGTGCTTTATTCGGAGCAGTTCCCTATTATTAAATTCCGGTTTTACTATAATAATATAAATTTTTGGAAGAAAAATGCAACTCAGTAAGCCTGCACTGGCAGCCAGTATGGAGAAGATCTCTACAGCCACCATATATTTTCCCTTAGTACTTAAATAAGCTGGGAAAAACGACAACCAAACAGCAAAGAATATTAGCATGCTGAAGGTGATAAACTTAGCTTCATTAAAAGTATCAGGCAGTGTCCTGGCTAGAAAAGCTACTATGAAGCTCACGACAGCCAAGAAACCCATAAAGCCGAGGACACAGTAAAACATGACATTTGAGCCTTCGTTACATTCTAATAGAATTTCTTCAGGCAAAGAATGCATGTCAAGATTTGGGAACGGAGGAGCGACAGCCCACCATGTTATGCAAATAATTATTTGAAGAAAAGAGCAGGAAAAAACAATGGAGTTGGCCAAGGGTTTCCCCACCCACTTCCTCATTTTGGAACTTGGCTTGGTGGCTTTAAAAGCAAGAACCACAATTACTGTTTTAGCCAAGATGCATGACATAGCTATTGTAAAGATGATGCCAAAAGCACTTTGTCGAATAAGACACAACACCTTCTCAGGCTGGCCAATGAACAGTAAAGCACAAAGGAAGGAGAGCAGGAGAGAAACAAGGAGAGTATAAGTGAGATTCCTGTTGTTGGCTTTGACAATGGGAGTATCTTGGTACTTTATGAAAATTCCAAGCACCAATGCTGTGATTAAAAACAACAAGAGTGCAAGACTGGTCAAAGTAATCCCTAAAGATTCTATGTGTGACAAATAGATAATCTCCTTCGGAAGACATCCATCCTGTCCACGATTTGGAAATTGTCCTTCTGGGCACTGAATGCAGTCATTCATATCTGAAAGAGAATTCATGTCTAGCATCAATATGTAATATTGCCAAAGTCCTAAAAAAATCAATTAAGATGCATCTAAAACAGACATCTTTAGTCTTTTCCATCACTGAATTATGTTGTTGGCTGGGAAGTATTTCTTTACAAATTGGAATGTTCATTAACCCCATTGTATAAGTCACTACCATATATCTGAAAGGCCAGAGGAGGGAGAAATTACGATTTTTAAAAGGACATTCTTGGTATTTGGTGCTGTCTGTTTTATATGTAATGTATTTTATCCATATGTATAACCTGGTTTCTTATAGTTTTAACAATGCAACCAAAACAATGTATATCAGAGATTATACATTACTATATTTTCCTCTGCAGATGCTACCATCATGATTTAACTGAACAATCATTAAAATACAAGGTCAGCTTTGCACCTTACATACTGTGTGTGTATGTGAAAGAGGGGAGGAGGGAGAGAAAGAGGGAGAGGGAGAATATTTGTGGTCCATAACCAGAAAAGAAAACTTAGTTTTCAAGACAGTGTTGACTTTTAGGGGAGTAGTAAAGACTGGTTTACCATTGCTTTCTTCCCAAGACCAGAGAGTCAACGTCACCTAGCTGATTTCATATCATAAAGTGGGACTAGAACTCATGTCTCCTAGATTCTAGCCTGGTGCTATATCACATTGGTTCTCATATTTTTGGTTCTCATATATATTCACATACATACATACATACATACATACATACATACATACATACATACATACATATTTATATGAATAAATTGGTTCTCATATACTGTATATTGCCTACTTCTTAAAAAAAGTTTTATACTGTCATAGCAGAAACTCTAAGCATAATCTTTGAAAAAGCTTTCAGGACAAGCTCCTATGGTCACTAGCCAGTCACCCATATCTTCAAAAAGGGAGACCCCAGCCTAGCTGATAATTACAGACCAATATCTTTATGTTGCATCACCTACAGAGTCATGGAATCAATCATAAACCAATCTGTTATCCTCCACTTAGAAATGAACAATCAATTCTCTAACAAACTATTTGGACTCAGGAAAATTTATCCTGTAATCTACAACTCTTGCACTGCAAAAACTTGTGGATTACATAACTCGATCAAGGCAAAGAAATAGATGCAATTTACACAGACTTCTGTAAAGCTTTTGATTCACTAGTACTCCATAAACTACTTCTAAAACTAAAATCTTATGGCATCTCTGAATAGCTGCATTCCTATCAAACAGGCAGCAATTAGTCAAAATAGGGAGCACCCTATCAAATCCTGCACCAGTTAATAATTGTTTCCCCAAGGCAGTGTTTTAGGACCAACAGTCTTTATACTTTTATATAAATGACCTTTGTGATCATATTACAAGCAATTGTGTTCTCTGCACTGACAATGTTAAATTATTTAATACCACCTACAATGCTGCTACCCTTCAAAAAGACCTTGACAATGTGTCAGAATGTTCAAACAATTGGCAACTTCAGATCTCAACCAACAAATGCTCTGTCTTACACATTGTCAATAAAAAAGTCAGAACACAAAATACAAGCTGGGTGGACATGTAGACGACCCTCACTCTGTCAAGCACCTTGGAGTATTTATATCTAATAATCTAAGTGCCAGAGCCCACTGTAATAACATTGCCAAAAAGGCATTAAGAGTTGTTAACCTATTCTTGCGTAGCTTCTTCTCTTGTAATATTGTACTACTAACCAGAGCATACAAAACATGTGCGACACCAATTCTCGAATACAGCTCATCTGTTTGGAACCCTCACTGCATATCGGATATTAATACAATTGAGTGAGTCCAGAGATATTTCACAAGAAAAATCCTCTGCTCCTCCACTTGCAACAGAACACCTTATGCCACCAGACTTGAAATTTTGGGCTTAGACAAGTTAGAACTATGATGTCCTACCTGTCAATGATAACTTCAGCTTCCGCCACAACAATACAACAGCACATAATAGATACAAATTTAAGGTAAACCTCTTCAAACTCAATTGCAGAAAATACGACTTAAGTAACAGAGTGGTCAATGCCTTGAATGCACCATCTTCCCCAAACCCCCCAAACTTTAACCTTAGACTGTCTACTGTCTACCTCACCCCATTCCTAAGAGGTCTCTAAGGGGTGTGCATAAGCACACCAATGTGCCTACCATCTCTGTCCTAATGTTTCTTTTTATTCATATCCATTCATGTATCCAAAATCATGTTTATACTTATATATGTTATTTAATACATGATTGATGAAATAAATAAAAAAAATATTTTTTAAAAAAATTGCATTTGTACTTGTATCTATCTCAGTCTTACACAACAAATATTTCTGACTCATCAATACATTAGGTATCTCACCCTCCTGATTTGAAATCTTCCCTTTTGGACAAGGAAAGCAATCATAGCAGCAAAATGGCAGCCCTTCCTTTTTTCTCTTACTAAATCCTTTAAAGCAGTTGTCATTGCATATTGAAACAGGCCATGTCTAAAGATAAAAAATATATAGAAAGGCATCATTTAAACAATGATAGATGTATCTAAATTCATGCTGCAGGGAAAAATGACTCGTTAAATAGGTGTTACAAGATGCAAAAGAAAGACAAGGGATGGACTTACCTGAATTGGAATGTGCATGTGGCAGCTTCCTGTTTGGTCTGGATCAGACCGGTATGGGTGTACCGGTGGCTGCTAGGAGTAGCAGCCACTGTATCGTACCACCTGCCTGCCCTCGTTCCTTACCTGTATTTAACCCAACCGTGCCATTTGCACATGCACGTACAGCATATAACGCCTGCGTGACACTCCGCTGAGAAGCTGGAGCATCACAGAGTGGTGGGTGTGCATGCACATGCAGTGCACATGCTTGTGATGGACGCCAAGCCCCATTGTAGCATACTGATTGCAATGGGATCCGGAACCCACCACTGGTCCGGTGAAAGGAAGAATGTTACTGAGAAATTTCTAGTTAGAAGGGCATAATTTAAGATTTCAGTGGCACAGGTAATCTATGGTATGATAAAGATAAGGTTAATGTAAATATTAAAAATAGGTTTCTTAGATTTACTGAGGATACAAGAAGGAATATAAATCTAGGCTGTTCTTTAAAATAACTTTGTAGCTCTCAGGATAGGAAGCATTGGATAGAAACAGTGGTGGGTTGCAGGCGGTACGGCCCAGTACGGGTGTACGAGAGCCTGCCCAGAACACCCGGTACCATTCTGGTACAGTGCTCCAGAGGGCCCACCCACCTGCCTGAGCTCCTTATCTGTCCTTTAAGCCTTTGGTACTTCCGCACATGCACATGGCACGTAGAGCACCTGTGCAACGTTCCACTGAGAAGCTGGAGCATCGCGGAGGCTTGCGGAGGCATTGCTGACAGGTATGACATATGCACACACTGTGCATGTGCACCATGTGTGTCCATGTAGGCGGCGTTGGGCTCGTTCCAACCATGCCAATTTGAACGGGATCCGGAATCCACCACTGGATAGAAGAGAAGTGCATACTAAGTGGTTGATTTACTTTGATACATTTGAATTTTGTCAAAGGAAATGTAGAGTAACAGCAGAAGAAAAAGTGATGGTGGAAGGATATTCATATCAAGGAGTTTGATATATATACTTAGTAGAAAGATTTAAAATAGAGAAGAGAATTTTTGGGTCTGAACAATATAAGATTTGAGTTCGAAAGCACATAAAAAATTCAAGTAGAAAAATATTGAACAACTTGATGGCAAGATAACAGTATTACGTGTGCCTTTGGCATTTAGTCATGCCAGCCACATGACCATGGAGACATCTTTGGACAGCACTGGCTTTTCGGGTTTGAAACAGAGATGAGCACTGCCTCCTAGAGTCAGGAATGACTAGCAGCATATGTGCAAGGGAAACCTTTATATTATCTATTATCTCTCTGTGGCTGCTCCGGCCCTCTGGAACAATCTCCCCGTGGAGATTCAAACCCTCACCACCGTCCAGGCTTTCCGCAAAGCCTTAAAAACCTGGCTGTTCCGACAGGCCTGGGGCTGATGAGTTCCTGTCCCCGCTCGAATGGTGTGGCTGTTGAGTGTTTTAAAATTGTGGTGTTGTGTTGTCCGTTTTTTTTATCCCCCCCCCCCCCCCCCGACTTGGTTTGTGAGCCGCCCTGAGTCCCTCTGGGAATAGGGTGGCATAGAAATACAATAAAATCAAAAATCGAAAATCATAAGACTTAATTTGAAATGGAATTTGTATCACAACATCATCTACAACATAATCTCCTTAATATTAGGACTGGCTCTAAGCAAATCATTTTTTTCTTTTTTGAAAAGATCTGGAAACCCAGACCAAATGCATTAGCCCATACCTGATTGAACCTGCTAGGCCATACAATATTGTTCTCATCAATGATGAATGAAGCATTTGATGACACATGCGGATCTATCTTTCCAACTTTGACTCTAAGAAAAGATTGGTTTGGAAATGTCCTCCAATTGATAACATCAAAGGCAGCCATTCTTTCACCATTTTGGTCAAAAGAAATCTTTTCTCCAGCACTGTTATTAAATGAAACTTTTCTTAGAAAGTGATGTAACTAAGATATAAATGGAGAAAATTCATAAGGATGACTATATAATAAGTGAGAGGCATGTGCTACTTTTAAGAAGGAAGGAAGGAAGGAAGGAAGGAAGGAAGGAAGGAAAGAGGGAGGGAAGGAAGGGAGGGAGGGAGGGAGGGAGACACATGTGCAGGAGTTACAAGGTACAAACAGGAATGATCAATTATTCTATTAACAATGTATATGGGAATCAATAGTATAACAGCCTTATTCAATCTTTCATTACTGTCTTTGCTATTCCTTTTGTTAACGCTGTGCAAAGCATTAAAGAGCCCCTGTCCCTAATCAAGGAGAGGAGCAACTTAGAATTACGGAGAAATTTTCTGACAATTAGAACAATTAATCAATGGAACAACTTGCCTCCATAAGTTGTGAATGCTCCAGCACTGGACATTTTAAAGAAGATGTTGGATATCCATTTGTCTGGTGTAGGGTTTCCTGTCTAAGCAGGGAGTTGGACTGGAAGAATTTCAACGTCCCTTACAATTCTGTTCTGTTCTGTTCTGTTCTATTCTGTTCTATTCTGTTCTGTTCTGTTCTGTTCTGTTCTGCTCTGCTCTGCTCTGCTCTGCTCTGCTCTGCTCTGTCAGATTTTCCAGTTCATGACCTTTCAAGATGAGGTTTTTAGGAATTAACATAGGGATGAATTGACCTTGTCATAATATAGTCTACAACAGTTGTAATGGCATTGCTGAACCCTGACTGTTTCAGTATAAATTGTTTAGTAAAGCTATATGATAAAAAGGTAAAGACAAAGGTTCTGTAGGCTAGTTGTGCCCAACTCTAGGGGGCAGTGCTCATCTCCGTTTCAAAGCTGGAGAGCCAGCGCTGTCCAAAGACGTCTCTGTAGTCATGTGGCCGGCATTACTAAATGCAGAAGACACACGGAATACTATTACTTTCCCACCAAAGGTGGTTTCTATTTTTCTACTTGCATTTTTTACATGCTTTCGAACTGCTAGGTTGGCAGAAGTTGGGACAAGTAACAGGAGCTCACTCTGTTACGCGGCACTAGGTATTTGAACCACTGAACTGCCGACCTTTGTGATTGACAAACTCAACATCTTAGCAACTGAGCCACCACATCCCTAAGCTATGGTAGATAGGTTTAAATTTGTATACTTATAAAATTTTATTATAGTTGTCATTGTGAATATATTGTGGTACAAATTAATGTTATTCGTGCTGCTTTCATTTCATGTTTCATTTCTTGTAATTTTCATTGCTGTTCATATCTTAGTTGGTAATATTTAATTGTAGTTGGATGTCAGAGACAAAATATCAAAAATTAAAAGTTGCTTCCTGATTGTTTAGGATCTACTCTGCTGGTTAGAATCTATCCTGTGATGACAATGTATATTTCTTTTTACTATTTTCTTATTTTTAATCTGGTTATATGCTGTGAACAGCTCATATTATTTTTATTATTAATAATAGGAAATGGCTAATATTTCTTCATGCAGGCAAAAATAGAAGATTCTGTCTTTGATTTGTTTAAGATTGCAAATCAGCTCTAACCTCAATTCAATAACATAAACATAACATCCAAATTTAGGTCATTTGTCTTGATCCTAACAGTTCATGAAGGAAACCAAGCCACCATGATATACCTTAGAGCTGTAACTATTTAATGTTTGTTAAATGATTAAAGTAGACATCATAATAAACATTCTAATAATCAGTTAATGTAAGAAGAACATGAAAGCTGGAATGAATGGTTCTTTGTACTCAATCGTATCTAATCCATTTGACATAAGAAATGAAAGCTTTAGGTGAAATAGAAAGGAAGCAAGCCTTTCATCCAATCTTATTTCCTAAGTAGTTTCAAACTTGTTACATGTAGATATTTTCCCTTCCATTTTACCTGCCATGAATGTTGATTGAGAAGCTTCTGCTGTTTTGACAACGTGTGTCGCTTGGAATTCATCAAATGTCTTAAGTGCAGGGCGTGTGCCACAGTATGGACGGCATTGTAGATACTATAGCTGTGAGCAGTCATCCTCGTCTCAAAAACAGATTCAGAGAGAGTGTCCAGTTTCTCCTCTCCAGTGCAGGTCCTCTCAGGTCTGTCACTTGAATCTGGGTTAGAGAAGGAGCATCCAAATACACTTTCCCAAAACAGCTGGAGAAAACCGTCTTCTTTTTCCGAGCTAGGTTTTCTGGTCTGAAGAAATGTTTGGAAGCCTGATATCTCCTCAGAGTGAATTGCCAAAGCAAGAGCACCATGAAAGAAGTCTATGTCTGTATTCCTCTGAAAAGGGAGGGATGTGAAGTCCATCTGGGCTGTCATGATCCAAACTTTACTCTCAGCCTTAGTTGATCCGTCATATTTTGAAAGTGCAATGAACACTCTGATCATAAGAATTGTCTGTAATTCTCCATGCGTGAATAAGACATTGTAACTGCTTCGCTCAGTTATCTTATAGGTTTCAACCCCCTTTTCCACAAGGTTAAAGGTGTCACTCGAAAAGCTATGCTTGGGTAGGTTTTGAATGAAATCAAAGCAAATGCCACTCTGGGAAAAAAAGGGAAGGACTTTCTGCACAAACCTTTCCCCGTTCTCATCTTTGACATAAAGCACCCCTATCCACGTCCACCTGAAATATAGAAGTAACTGAAGAATTCCATTGTATTGATGGATCCAGTTGGGAAACATCTGTTGAGCAAAAACTTCTTCCTCTTTGTTATCCATCGCTGGAGAAGAACCATATATGAGCTAAAGGAGATTTGAAAAGGAGATCAGGTTTGCAAAATGCATTAATATATATGTGTGTGCATGTGTGTTTGCACATGTGTGTATATAGATACACAAACACAAATTAACACAAATCCAAGATGCATAGAGAAATAAAACAGAAAATAGAAAAATGAAATATACTAACATGTAAATAAAGAGCAAATTTACCACATATGTACTATAAATTATTATAATATTATCGCTTATTGAAACTGAGTAAACCCATAAAATCCATCCAAATTTGATTTTTAAAAAATGTGATGCCTGTCTCTGATGTCTTGATATTTTAATTTTAACTGTGATTTTTTTTCTAAAGTGGCCATTAAAGAGGCCATGTTAATCCACATTTTAACTGTTATATTTTCTTGAGTTTTCCAGTGTTGGGCAACTATAATATATTCATTTTTTTATGCTTGAAATTTGCTCCCCTAAATCAATGCAGTAAGCCTAATTTTGGGAGCACTCCATTTTTATTTAGTGATGGTACATATTTCACCAGGGACGTGGTGTCTTAGTTGCTAAGATGTTGAGTTTGTCGATCAGATAGGTTGGCAGTTCAGTGGTTCAAATCCCTAGCACTGCATAACAAAGTGAGCTCCTGTTACTTGTCCCAGTTTATGCCAACCTAACAGTTTGAAAGCATGTAAAAATGCAAAAAAAAAATAATGAACCACCTTTGGTGGGAAGATAACATTTAGCATTTAGTCTAGCCGGCCACATGACCACTGAGATGTCTTCAGACAGAGCTGGCTCTTCGGCTTTGAAGTGGAGATGAACACCGTCCCCTAGGTTTGGGAACGATTAGCACATATGTGCAAGGAGAACCTTTACCTTTACGTAGTTCACCAAAAATCTTATACAGAGAAGGGGAAGTCTTTATTGCATGAGCACCATAAAAAACCCCACACACCTTGTATTAATAATCTCTAAGGCATCTGGATGAATAAATTGGAATTATATGTTCTAATCTCACAGGAGTCAAGGGTCAATGATGTATAAACTTCTAGTAGAGTTCTAGTATAGACCAAGAATTTAAGAGCCTTATTACAAAACTGAGAAAAGAGGACTGAAGTAAAGTTTTTAAAATGTGATTGTCAGAAATTTACATTCTGAGAGAGGAGAAATTATTAATTATAAGGAAGAATATTTGGGAAAAGTCAAGTGCAGTTCCATCTCTCTCCCTTTTCCTCTCCCCCTCCCTCCATCTTTCCTTCCCCCCTCTCTCTCACACGCACCCCTATCTCTCATCTACCTACCTACTGACCTACCTACCTACCTACCTATTTATCTATTTATCTATCCTCTATTTATCTATCCTCTATTTATCTATCATCTATTTATCTATCATTTATCGAAAATTACCTGTATTTCAGGTAGAAATACTTGCAAAACACTGCTTTATAGATCAAGGTAGAACTGTACTCTGCCTTCTAGGCCAGTGGTTCCCAATCTTTTTTTGGCCCACAATGAAACTATTACTGTAATCAGTAATATGTATAAATAGCAATGCATAATCAACAAGAAAGAAAAAAGGAGAAACAGAATCCTGAACACAGAAGAGTGAATAGAATAGAATAGAATAGAATAGAATAGAATAGAATAACAGTGTTGGAAAGGATCTCGGAGATCTTCTAGTCCAACCCCCTGCCTTGGCGGGAAACCCTACACCACTTCAGACAAATGGATATCCAACATCTTCTTAAAAACTTCCAGTGTTGGAACATTCACAACTTCTCAAGGCAAGTTGTTCCACTGATTGTTCTAAATTGTTCTAACTGTCAGGAAATTTGTCCTTAGTTCTAAGTTGCTTCTCCCCTTGATTAGTTCCCACCCATGGTTTCTTGTCCTACCTTCAGGTGCTTTGGAGAATAACTTGACTATTCTTTATTGTCCCAGTGTGATTGGACACAGAAGGAATTTGTCTTTGGTGCATATGTTCTCAGTGCACATAAGGAGAATAAAATATATTCATCGAGAATAAAAAGAAATAACACAGTGATAGTCAAGGTTACTAATAAGCTGTCAAATTGTACCAGGAAACAAATAAAAACAATATAAATTGAAAGATACAAGCAACATGGTTACAGTCATAAGTCATAAAATTTAGTAGTGAAATACTATTAAGGAGGAAACAAAGGTGGACACCAAGAAAGCTCAGGAGAACCTAGAAAGCACTTACCTGTGGAACCTTGTAGAGACCAAGGATGGTGGCCATATAGAGGCAGACATTTGAATCAGGTCCTCCAATGACTGCAGCTGCATTGCTTCTACTATCACACTTGTAGTTTGGAATGAACCTCTTCCAGGTAGATAGAAGTTCCATTGAGGCAAGGTAAGTTGAGCTTGCACTCACATGACTGTTATAGATCTGGAACCCCAGAGTGATATTTGGCAAGATGTGAAGGTTTTCATTGATTTCTTTTACCGCAAATACCAGTGCCAAAATATGTTGGTAATTCTGAGCCAAAATCCTACAAAAGGGAATGTATTATTGGGGAGAAACTCTGTGATGAAAACAAAGGCATCATCTAAAATGATGGGGTGTTGTTGTTTTTTTGTTTCAAACAGTACCTATTTCGATAGCCAATGCATCATTTTAAATAAAAAGAAAGATATATTTAGGTTCAAATAGCAAGGGCAAGAATCAAGGACAGATTAAAAAGCCCTTCAAGATGGAAAGAAATGAGGAGACTTGGCATTCCCTGTTTTGAAGACGCATTTTTCAACTTACTCTTTGGATGGAATAATTCATGTTGCTGGGAAATAAAATAATTTTAGAAATAGGTAAAGGTAAATGTAAAGATTCCCCTCACAGATATGTGCTAGTTGTTCTCGACTTTAGGGGGCAGTGCTCATCTTCATTTCAAAGCCAAAGAGCTAGCACTGTCCGAAGATGTCTCCATGGTCATGTGGTCAGCATGACTAAATGCCAAAGGTGCACAGAACACTATTACCTTCACACCAAAGGTGGTCCCTATTTTTCTACTTGCATTTTTTTGTGATTTCGAACTGCTAGGTTGGCAGAAGCTGGGACAAATAATGGAAGCTCACTCTGTTACACAGTGCTAGGGATTCAAACTGCTGGATCTTTCTGATCGACAATCTCAGTGCCTTAGCCATTGAGACACCACATTCCTCTAATTTTAGAACTAGCACAATGCATAGTTTGGATGAGATACTTATCTTTTTTCTTTTTTAATATGTTTTTTTATTTTGAATACTAATAATACAAACATAATACATATAAATCTAAATACAAGAAAGGAAAGAAAAAATATAAATATTACAGTGCACCCCTCCCCCTGGAGACCATTTTTATTACTTATATTTCTTATTCTATACCAACTAAAAGATATATAATATATTCCAATTGTGCCCTTATCCCTTCCAAAACAACTTATATTCTTGAGTAGCTTTATTCCCTATCCCTTCCACCAAGACTGTTTTTACAAAATCCCCCCACATTTCATTATAATTGTTTACTGTAATCATCTCTTTTTAAGAGCATAGATAGGTGGCATATTTTTTTGTGGTTCAATAAAGTTAAAGTTTATGTAGAGTTAAAGATCACTATATTAGAAGTGCCATATTAACAATATGGAATAGAGCTTTGTCTAGAATGTATAAAGGTACTCCAAATTTGTGTTGTTTGAAATATGACCATTTTATCTTCTTTGGTAGACTTTAGAAAAGTCAGAAAGCTTTGGGTTAAAATGCATAAAACATAAAGAATTTTAAACACATATACATAGTTGAAGCCTGGACTTGTTTTGACAGAACTACACAATAAGAGAAGGACCATGGAAGATCATCTCTGCTCCAAGACACAGAAATGAGAAGTCCCTGAAATATCTACAGCAGAGGGATAATTGGTGAAGATGACAGAATGAGCAGAGATGGCAAAATTAATTGATTTGCTTACAGAAAGATCAACGACTACATTTATTAGTGGATGTTTTTCCTAAAAAGGAAAAAAATAAACTTTCTTATGGCTTTGATGATTAGAAATAGTACATTAAGGACAGAAGGAAATTATGATGTAACCTTAAGAGAGAGGATAAAATATAAATGTAGTTATGGCTGTTGTTTATATATACATACATACATACATACATACATACATACATACATACATACATATATATATATATATATATATATATATATATATATATATATATGAAGCCACTTCTTTATTATTTTTCTTTCTTTCCAAATCCTTTTTGTTTGTTTCTTTTCACTTTCTTATTAATTTTCTCTAGTTTTCTTTTGTCAATTCAAAATTTGCATTGTTATTATTCTGTTGAAAATGTCTTTAATAAACATGGCATTTTTTAAAAGAGTGTATTACATGGCATCTGTTTCATGATAGGCTGCATTTCTCTTTTCATATAAATCCAGCAACAACTCTGTTTTGTCATACATTTTCCTGTATGTGTATTTTTTGAATCTCTCCTCTATCTAATATAAAGGTGTCCTTGTCTCAACCTATGAGCCACCTATGGTCTGACCTAAGCGTAGTACACAATATTATCCGCTACAACATCCTACCTGTCAGTGACTACTTCAGCTTCAATCACAATAATACATGAGCAAACAATAGATACAAACTCAAGGTAAACTGCTCCAAACTCGACTACAGAAAATATGACTTCAGCAACAGAGAGCTCAATGCCTGGAATGCACTACCTGACTCTGTTGTTACATCCCCAAACCCCCATAATTCTAACCTTACATTGTCTACTGTTGACCTCACCCGATTCCTAAGAGGTCTGTAAGGGGCATGCCTCAGTGCACCAGTGTGGCTACTGTCCCTGTCCTACTGTCTCCATTTATTCTTACTCATTTACTGTGTTCACATTTATGTTTATACTTATACCTGTTATCCTTGGCATGTTTGACAAACTAACTAACTAAATACATATATTTTACTCAATTACTTTTTCTAACAATATTATAGCAGTCAAATTGTAATGCTTATTCTAGGATTTCTCTCTATCTCAAATTCTCCTTCCAATCAGCTTAGGTAGTTAGTTAGATTGACTACCTTAGATTTTCCATCCATGTTCAACCCCACCTTACCTATTGTGAGACTAGCCAAAGTTGATTAAGTGTGTCCCTTGAAACTACATGAATTCAAATAATGGAAATAATACAATTGGTATGCCAAGAGGCACAAGGCAATATCCATGGCTGTTGGGTTCCTTGAGAAATCTTTTCTCTGTACAAGACATGGCTGAAATGTTTGAACTTGTTCCAGAAGACAAGATTTAAAAAAACATAAAGTTTAAATTATAATAAAGCAGGTTTTGGTTGGACGCCAGAAATAATTACCTAATGATAAGAACTATTTGATTATAAAAAGACTGCATCAGGGAATATTTTCATAGGGAAAAAATCTTTGACCATAAAGCAAACAAAAAAATGTTTAGCAAGTGGCAAGATAAAATAGCTTTATTGTTCTGGCATAATATTTATTTTAACATGTTTTACTTTTGTTTGTATCTGGTTTCTTTTACTGATGTATTGCATTTTATATGTTTTTCATGCTTTTATGCTTTCAACTGTACACCATCCAGAGTCACTCTGAGAGTAAGAGAGTAACTAACTTTGACAAAAATAAATATTAAAAGTGATATAGATCAGATTAAGCATGATTAACCTAATCTAGGGGGAAAAGATGCCATACTATAAACTATGCATGATTACTTCTTCGGAACCAAATTCTTTTAATACAATACCTCTTATGTTCTTTTTTGAGAAATTCCTTACATGATATCATCCAAGAGATCCAGCGAAGGGGCTATTTTAAAGGTTATTGGACGTAAAAAGACATAGCTCTGAGACATAATACCAGCAATGTTGAGTTCCCCTGAATGGTAATATTTATGAAGAATAGGAAGAAGAATTTGTATTCCTAGCAACATTAGTACTGATATAAATGCAACTATCATGCTGCATTAAATCTACTTTCTTGAAAGTCTTTTAGCCAGCTTTGTTGGGTTAGTCAAAGAGGTTTCAGTATCATAAAAGCTGGATAATTATTCTCTTACTAAAAAGGTTGATGCAAAAGTTCAGGAACATGTTTATCTTGATTGCTGTCCCACCTCTAAGTGGCAGAGGCTGGATTATTACAATAATTTAGTCTTAATTTAGTCTTAAGCCCAAGGACTCTCTTTAATGGAAGAATGAAAAGAACACAATAATCTTGATAATTGCAGGATAGATTGAATTGACAATTATTTAGAACTCCCAGTGTTTTGTTGACTCTAGATGAAATTAGTTGAACTTGCCTCCTGTTTGAATCCAGAGGGTAAAGGCCTAATGCATTCAATACGATGGCAGTTAATTGCAATGAATCCAGTACATTATAACATAGACCACATTGGATTCATACTTACTATTCAATAATAAAATCTCGCAAAGAGCTGGAAGGGACCTTGGAGGTCTTCTAGTCCACCCCCCTGCTCAAGCAGGAGATCCTATATCATTTCAGATAAGTGACTGTTCAATCTTGCCTTAAAAACCTCCAGTGATGAAGCATCCAAAACATTTGAATTCAAATTGTTCCATTGGTTAATTGTCCTCACTGTTATGAAGTTTCTCCTTAATTCCAGGTTGCTTCTCTTCTGGATTAGTTTCTATCCATTATTTTTGTCCTCCCCTCTGTTGCTTTGGAAAATAAACTAACCCCCTCATCTTTGTGGCAGCCTCTCAAATAATGGATTACTGCTATCATGTCGCCATTAGTCCTTTTTTTCCTCTAGACTAGCTAAACTGAATCCTCCCACTGGTCTTCATATGCTTTAGCCTCCAAGCCTTTACAGCTTCATATTATATATTGATTAGATTAGATATTTATGAGATTAGATTATCACATTAGATATGTCATGTCATGTCTTGTATTATTATTATAATATCTTTATAATTTATTTATTGCTTTATTGATTTTCATTTGTTTTGAAAGGATATGCCCAAACAACTTATGGAAACTTATCCTGGGAAGCGGCCGGCTGGCAAAGAAAGCTCCCAGCTGCCGCCTCTGAGAGCCGTTTTGCAAATCATGCGCTAAGAACATGTCGGTGACGGCAGCAGCTTTTTCACCAAACGGAGAACTAGCTACCGTCTCTTTGAGAGTCGGTATGCAAAGCATCGGGGCTAGTGAGTGGCGACAGGGGGACCTGTTTGGGAGTGTAGCCAGCCAGCTATGGCTACTGGTTCACTGAACTGGGCAAAATTTCCACCACTGGTTCAGCCAAACCGGTGCAAACCGGCTGAATACCACCTCTGCTCTAAGGTCCCTTCCACCTGTATTCTGATTGATTGATTGGTTATACTGCCATATTGGCATGATAAATGTAAATTGTTGTAGTATATAATTTTTTTAAACACTACACATAATGATAAATTAAAAAATATGTTGGGAAATAGCTTATCCAGTATCCCAGATAACGGGCTCAGCATTTCCATACCACCCTTATTTTTACAGTTAAATTTTGCAAGTGATTTGTGAAGCAGGGCCTGAGAGACAGAAGATAATAGTGAACTATGACTTTTTCTGTGTGAGGGAAAGAGATTCCTCAGCTTCCAAGGGCTTTAACTTTTCCATGCCAGAACACTCTGCAGTTCCAGCAGTTCCTCAGAAGTTCCAAAGCAAACAGTAATTGGGGATACTTTGTGGCACACTAAGTTGATGAAATTTTAGGGCTGAATGATGGAGTTCAGTGTCATACATACATAGAAAAATATTTCACAAGGAAGTAGATGAGGTTCTGGATATAAATAATAAACCCTCCTCTTTTTGTACCACTCATTAAGCCCCACTCCATTAATTCTACCACAATTAGTAAATATTCAAAAATTTACTGCTGCCTTTCTACCTATTTATATACTTGCATTTGCATACTAGGTGGGTGGCAGGAATTGGAGCAAGTAATAGGAGCTCCACTGTGTCACCCAGGACTTGGGTCTCGAACCCCCCTGTCAGCTTTTCAGCTAACAAGCTCAGTACCTTTAACTACTGAGCCATTGTGTACTACTTTGGTGGGAAGATAGCAACATTCTGTGCACATCAGCTTATAGTCATGCTGACCTCATGATCACAGAATTGTCTTTGGACAATGTTGGCTCTCTTCACTAAAAAGTGAACTTGAGCACCGTGCACTAGAATTGGACATGACTGGACAGGGAAAACCTTTACATTTATCTTTCTATATAATGCCTTCAAATGGTGGCAGTACATATTCCTCTTGTATGAACAACTTTTCAAAATCTCAATGCAGTGTAGTGTTGTGGACAAGGCCCAGTGGTGGGTTTCAAAAGTTTTTGGAACCTACTCTGTGGGTGTGGCCTCCTTTGTGGGAGTGGCTTGCCAGCCATGTGACCATTATTTTTTTTAAAAAAACTTTCATGAGGATGTTGTCTTTGCATATAATCCAGCTTTTATTTTACTTGCAAGTATATATAGGTTCCTTCTGATAAAGACCCTTTTAATATTCTGAATTTGCAAAAGATGCCGATCTCTTGCAGGAGCACGAGTCATGCAAGAGCTAAACAATCTTAGCATTAGACCTGGTTTTCATGTGTCCCACTAAACCACAATAGGGTTGATTGGATTCCGGTTGAGTAATATAAACCTAATTTGGGGTACCCCAAACACGATTTGCAATCTGTGGATTGACCCCAGGATCCCAAGTAGCTCCCAAAGTTTCTTTTGTAATTATTTACCTATTTTAATTTATTAGCCGGCCAACTCCAATGGACTTTCCTGTCCAGTATCCCTCCCCCCCTCACTCCTTTCGCCCACTGCGTGTACACTACAGGCCCCGATCAAGGCAAGGAGCGAACTGGCGAACCCACCCAGATATAGAATGTGGGAACATGGTGGAGCCTTAAGGGGAAACTCCCTGTTTTGCAAAACCCTCGTTCCATGACATTTTCCGCCAAACCCAGTGGGGAAAATCCTCCCAAGCTGCTTCCCCCTCTGTGTTAGCCCCATGGAAACCAGTCAACTCCACAGCCTTGAAAAGAGAAGAGGGGGCGGATTTATCGCCAAAAAGGAGCCTGGCAAAAGCCTAACGGGTGGGAAATGTTCATTCAAATCTCTGTTCATTCAAACCTGTGTTTGCTATCATCTTCTCTAGGGCAGTCTCTTGTGTATTGGCCAAAACTGTCATTGTAGTGTTAGCTTTCATGGCCACCAAACCTGGATCAAGGAAAAAAAAATGGGTGGGGAAAGGTGTGGCAAACTCCATTGTTCTTTCTGGTTCCTTGACCCAAGCCATGATTTGCACTGTTTGGCTAACAACCTCTCCTCCATTTCTGCATTTTGACATGCATTCCTTGTCTGAGGAAATCATCTTAGAATGCAATGAAGATTCCACTATAATGTTTTACTGTGTCCTGGGATTCATGGGGTTGTTAGCCACAATAAATTTGATGGTGGCTTTTCTTTCTAGGAAATTACCTAACAGTTTCAATGAAGCCAAACTGATTACTTTCAGTGTCTATGTGGTGGGGTATTTTTTTTGGCAGTGTTTTGTTGTCCTTTGTCCCAAGTTACCTGGAAATACTCAGTGGCTGTCAAAATCTTCTCCATCTTGGCCTCTAGTTTTGGATTACTGGGCTTGATATTTTCCACCAAATGCTATATTATTGTGGTGAGGCCAGAATTGAATGCTAAGAAACAACTCTTAAAGGGAAAACATTAAAAAGTCAAGGTTAATAACTCTCCTGAAAAAGATATAGCAATAGCACTTTGATTTATATATGGCTTCACAGTGCTTTACAGCCCTCTCTGAGTGATTTATAAAGTCAACATCTTGCCCCAAACAATATGGCCCTCATTTTACTGACCTCAGAAGGTTGAAAGTCTGAGTAAACTTTGAGCCCAGTGAGATTTGATCTGCCAAATTGCAGGCAGCTGGCAGTCAACAGAAGTAGCCTGCAGTACTGCATTCTAACCACTGTGCTACCACAGCTCTTATATGTGATTATATACAGTATGTGGTGAAATCCCATTCCAAGAAAGACATAATGAAATTATTTTTTCCATAAAGCTGTTAATTCCAAAGGTGCTTTTTGAAGAGTCAATTGGACTTTCTGGTTTTACTTTGAAGATATTTCATTCCTAATCCAAGAAGCATCCTTTGGGGCAACCATGACCTGGATAACTGAGAATCTCCATAGACATAAAGTGTTAATAAACACCTCAAGTCATAAAACTGACCTCAAACAACAGATTAAAGTTTTTTTTCCTTCCGCTCTGTTCCATTTCATCTTTTAAATTAAATTCCAACAAAAAAGATTTGAGGATTCTTCTTTATCAGCAATAGACTGACTTCCTTCCTCGGTATTTGAGCCTTCTGAAGCTGAATGTCTGAAGCTGAATGTTTCCTTGCTGTCAGGTCCACAATTACTGGCTTGCATTTTGCTGGGGTCCTACCATAAAAGCAGGAGGGGGGCAGGGGTTTATTGGGTGCTATTGCTATGACTTCAAATATTGGGAGGGAGGAGTGACAATGGAAGACTATTAAATTGGCTTGTACCAGGATCTTCAAGGCCATTTGCCCTGAGAATGGAATGTTACCAGCTTGACACCTCAGAGATTCTCAAAACATCTTACCAACATTGGCTGGTTGAAGGATTGGCCATGGGGGTAGGGAGTGGGAGATTGAAATAATAGCTGTTTGATGCTTAGATGTTTATATGTTTATTATACTTGTATGCCGCCCTATTCCCGAGGGACTTAGGGTGGCTAACAAACAAGTGAGGAAAGGGGAAATACAAAAAACAAACAAGACAGAAACAAGATACACAAAACAGATTAAAAACAACACAACAGTCACAGCAATTCAAGTGGGGCTGGGAACTCATCAGCCCCAGGCCTGCCAGAATAGCCAGGTCTTGACGGCTTTGCGGAAAGCCAGAAAGGTGGTGAGGGTCCGAATCTCCATGAGGAGATCATTCCAGAGGGCCGGAGCAGCTACAGAGAAGGCCCTCCCCCGAGGGATAGCTTCATATTTTGTACGGGAACACCAGATTCCACCTGGCATTATTGCAACTAGTTTTTTTTTCAGTTAAAAACTCCTTTGCTTCAATTAAATTTAGTCTTATTTTCCTGATTGAGTAGACTGGGGCAGGTCGAATATTTGCCTGGATTCCAGCTAATATAGTTCCCAAATAGTAAGAGTTGTCTCAAAGTCCTCTACTGAGGAAAACTCACATTAGAGCCTCAAGTACATTGCTAGGTCTTACAGAAGTTGAATCTAATTTGGGCCCAGTACTCTTCAACATCTTCATCAATGATTTGGATGAGGGAATAAATGGGGAACTCATCAAATTTGCAGATGACACCAAGCTGGCAGGAACAGCCAACACTCCAGAAGATAGGCTAAACATTGGGCACTATCTAATAAAATGAAATTCAATGGTGAAAAGAATAAGGTTCTACATTTAGGCAACAAAAACGGAATGCCCAGGTACAGTATAGGTGGTACCTTGCTCAACAGTAGTAACCGTGAAAGGGATCTTGGAGTCCTAGTGGATAACCATTTAAATATGAGCCAACAGTGTGCAGCAGCTGCCAAAAAAGCCAACACAGTTCTAGGCTGCATAAACAGAGGGATAGAATCAAGATCATGTGAAGGGTTAATACCACTTTATAATACCTTGGTAAGGCCACACTTGGGATACTGCATTTAGTTTTGGTCACCATGATGTAGAAAAAATGTGGAGACTCTAGAAAGAGTGCAGAGAAGAGCAACAAAGATGATTAGGGAACTAGAGACTAAAATATATGAAGAACAATTGCAGGAACTGGGTATGTCTAGTTTAATAGAAAGAAGGACCAGGGGAGACATGAAAGCAGTGTTCCAATATCTCAGGGGTTGCTGCAAAGAAGAGGGAGTCAAACTATTTTCCAAGGCACCTGAAGGTAGAACAAGAAGCAATGGGTGGAAACTAATCAAGGAGAGAAGCAACTTAGAGCTGAGGGGAAATTTCCTGACAGTTAGAACAATTAATCAGTGGAACAGCTTGCCTCCAGAAGTTGTGAATGCCCCAACACTGGAAGTCTTTAAGAAGATGTTGGTTAGCCATTTGTCTGAAACGGTATAGGGTTTCCTACCTAGGCAGGGGGTTGGACTAGAAGACCTCCTAGGTCCCTTCTAACTCTGCTATTTTATTGTATTGTATAATTTCTTCAGCATGTTGACTTCTTAGACTATGGAAAAACAGCCTTCTTGGATCCATTAAGGAGTTCCTGCTGTTTTGAGTTTCAGAGTCTAGAACAACTAACCAACTTCACCCAAGCAATCTAATCCAAATTAGACAAAGAAAGCAATGGTTAGATTTGGAATATTTTAGGTTCCCAGCTCTATAAGAATCCTAACTTCAGAAATCCAAGGAACATAGTGAACAGTCCCAGGCAAAATGCACCAACCAAGGAAATGTTGATAGAAACCATATCTTCCTTGCCTTCCAATTGATGGAAAATCCATCAAATGCTAATCTCCAAGAATTGATGTACAAACTGAAAAGGGAAAATGATTCCTCCCTGCCTGCTTTCGTTAATGCAGAAACATGATTTCTATTTCTCTGTTCCCCCATGAAGCAATGCTTGTGAACAAATTATTTAAAATGCCCACACTTTTACTGTTACTTTCTGAACTCCATTCCTAAATCATATCATTCTTCATAATGGCAATTAAGCAGCACATAACTTCATGCCTATAACTTTCTTGGAATTCAGTTCTTTACTTTCTGAACAAGTGCTTTTCCCACTGAAGCAAAGAATACTCAGCAAACACCTTGTCTTTCTCAAATTAAATGTGCTACTTTCTGAACCTCCTGATTTTCTTCCACTAAGACAAATGTACTACTGCCTGTATTATTTGCTTTTTTCTTATTGAATTCAACAACATACAAAATTTTCAGACATTTTCTTTTACTGTTTCTTATTTGATTGCTTCTTATTATAGCTTTAAAAATTATTTGCCATTAGTTGGAAACTATTTATTATTTGATTAGCTTTAGATTTTTAGACTCCACTACTTAATAAATTGTTGGATTTCTTTTTGGGTGTATTAGGAATGCATACATCTGTTTAATCCCAACAGCAATAGTTTCATAGCAGATTCTAGTATTTTTAAAATAATTTTAACAGCTCAATTCAGCATCTGTGCAGTATTAGTTGAACAGCTTGCATTTCACAGTTGTAACTTTTGAGAAAGTTTAGTAAAATTGGGAAAAATATGATTCTTGGTGCATTTTACTTATTTCCTTCATTTTGTTTCCTATAGGATAATTTCCTATGTATGGGTTAATTTGTGTCCATATAGAGAAAAAGCCATAAGGCAGCGATAGAAAACCTTTTTTGGCTTGTGTGCCTCCAACTCCCACCTCCCGCAACTGCTGCAACTGCCGCAAAAGGATACCATGGTCGATGGTATTGAAGGCCACTGAGAGGTCAAGGAGCACTAGGATGGAGGTATGACCCCCATCCCTGGTTCTCCAGAGATCATCATATCAGCGCGACCAAAGCAGTTTCTGTGCTGTAGCCAGGCCTGAATCCAGACTGAAAGGAATCCAGATAATCGGTTTCTTCCAAGGACCGCCAGAGCTGAAGGGCCACCACTTTCTCAACAACCTTCCCAACAAAGGGGAGGTTGGAAACTGGACGATAGTTGCTCAAGATGGCTGGATCCAAAGACAACTTCTTCAGAAGAGGTCGCACCACTGCAGCCTTTAATAGGGACGGGAAAGATCCCTCCCGGAGAGAGGTGCTAACTATTGCCTGGATCCAGCCATGTGTCACCTCCCTGCTGTTCGCAACCAGCCAGGAGGGGCACGGGTCCAGTATACAAGTGGAGCCACTCACCGCTCCCATGGCCTTGTCCACTTCCTCAGGCATGACAAGTTGGAACTCAGTCCATAAATTCCGCTCAAGACCTTCCCCCGGTACCTCGGCTGGCTCTGAGTAATTGGAGTCCAGGTCTGTCCGAATCCGAGCGACTTTATCTGCTAGAAACTGAACAAACTCCTCAGCTCTACCTTGTAAAGGGTCATCCGCGTCCCTCCCTTTCAAGAGAGAGCGGGTTATTCTAAACAAGGCGGCTGGGCGCGATTCAGTGGATGCAATAAGAGCGGCAAAATGTGCACATTTCGACACCCGTATTGCCACAAGATAGGCTCTGATATAGGCTCTCATCAGTGCTCGGTCTGACTCAGACTTACTGGTCCTCCAGCGGTGCTTCATCTCCCGGAGTTCCTCAGTGAATCAAGGAGCTCTCCTGGATCCGCTACCTCAGAGAGGCCGTAAAGGCACAATCCGGTTTAGAGCCCCCGCCGCCGCTGAGTTCCAAGCAGCAACCAAGGTCTCCACCGGACTGTGGACAAGAGCATCAGGTATTAAACCAAGCGCCGTCTGAAAACCCATAGGGTCCATCAGGCGCCTGGAGTGGAACCACCTAATCGGTTCTTCCTCCCTACAGTGGGGGATTGGTCTCTGAAAGTCAAGCCTCAGTAGGAAGTGATCAGACCATGACAGCGGCAAGATCTCAGTGCCCCTCAAATCTAGATCACGTCTCCACTGCTCCGAGAGGAATACGAGGTCAAGTGTGTGACCCACTGAGTGAGTTGGACCCCAAATAGCAATAGCAATAGCAGTAGACTTATATACCGCTTCATAGGCCTTCAGGCCTCTCTAAGCGGTTTACAGAGAGTCAGCATATTGCCCCCAACAATCTGGGTCCTCATTTTACCCACCTCGGAAGGATGGAAGGCTGAGTCAACCCTGAGCCGGTGAGATTTGAACCGCTGACCTGCTGATCTAGCAGTAGCCTGCAGTGCTGCATTTAACCACTGCGCCACCTTGGGTCAAGTCCATGGCTGTCATGGAAGCCATGAACTCCTGCACTCCATCAGAGTACCTGCCGAGCGAAGGCAAATTGAAATCCCCCAGCACCATAAGCCTGGGGAACTCAACTGCCAGCTCAACCACTCGAGGAGCGAGGGGAGGGCTTTTGTAACGCTGTTGGGAGGCAGATACGTTAACAACAAGCCCAACAAGCCCATGGGTAACCATAGAGATGGCCTTGACAGAGAGATGGCTGGAATGTGCTTTTTGTTTTGACCGAAGTGCTCCCTCACTGCAGCTGCAAAGTTCATTTTCCAATTCCCCTTGCCTATGGCAACTTGAGGACAGGCCATGGATGCTTTGTGAGTTGAGGGGGCAAATGATTTAAGTTATTAAACTAGTTCTTAAACTCAAAGGGGAAATCAACTATAATGTTCTTTTTTTTTTCATTTACTTCCATGGAAATTAAGTTCAAAAACAAGAGCTGGAATTAACACAGTGTTTTCACCTACATTTCTGCATACAATACTCTCTCATCTGTAATTACCAAAATAAGCATTATTATCTCCGCTTCTTGTCTGGGTGATATTCATGGCAGTAGTAACACAAATTTGTACTGAGACTAAGATGTGCTGTTAATATCCATGTAACATTCAGACAAGGCTCCTTCGTGGTTGATGTAACAAGAGCACTTGCAATACCAGTTCTGCTGAATGAATCACCATTCAAGCCAAGACTCACATCTTCCTGAATTTTGTTTTATGTTTCAGTGAAAGATATTGGAAAGCAGATGGTAATGCAGAATGCTAATGTTAATGAAGCTATTATTGGTGATGTTGCCTTCTGTGGTATGCCTGTGTCCTGTGGGCCAAAGGGCTACTCAGATACTTCTGCCAGTCCTTCATAGATATTATCATGCTGGAGATCTCAATATTGCTGGCATTACTTCTCAGAATTATGTGCTTTCACGTTCCATAACATTTCACAAAGCTCCCTCACCTGAACTCTTTGATGATATCATGTAAGGAGTTATTGGTTTACTTACTTAAATAAAACAATACAAATTACAAGCGCCTGAGAGTAGGACAAGAAACAATGGGTGGAAATTAATCAAGGAGAGAAACAACTTACAGTTAAGGAGAAATTTCCTGAGAATTAGAACAACTAATCAGTCGAACAACTTGCCTATAGAAGTTGTGAATGCTCCAACACTGGAAGTTTTTAAGAAGATGTTGGATATCCATTTGTCTGAAGTGTTGTAGGGTTTCCTGCCTAAGCAGCGGGTTGGATTAGAAGACCTCCAAGGTCCCTTCCAACTCTATTATTCTATTCTATTCTCTCTCTTCAAATGGTTATTTTAATGTTGTTGTTATTTTGGTGGATTTATACATTGAAATATCTTGTACAAACTCATTCCTGTCTTCTTATGCATGGTGCAGGATTTGTTTAAAGCTTTAAGGAACATATCAAGATGGGTACTATATGATTTATTTTCTTTCTTAAGAAATATTTTATTGCAAAATCCTTTTTCCATATTCTTTTTGTTTCCCCAAATTATGTCTTCTGTACAGTGAAATTGTTGCATATTCCATAACTTCCTGTTAACTTCCTGTCAACTTCCTGTTAACTTCCTGTAAACTCATGAACTGAATACTGTTCTAAAAATCTTAATATTAGAGGTGGTCTTTGTAATGTAATTTCATAATAATATATGGGAGCCTATAATATTCTCTTAGTGTGTTTTAACATGCTTAGAATGGATGGAAAGTAATTGGCTTATACAGTTTATATATTTCTTTATAGGGTATTGACTCAGCATTACCAACATATTCTGGCACTGGTATTTGCTGTAAAAGAAATCAATGAAAACCCACAGATTTTGCCAAACATCACTCTGGGCTTCCAGATCTATAACAGCCATTTCAGTGCAAGCTGGACTTATCTTGCCTCAATGGATCTTCTCTCCACCCAGAAGAGGTTCATTCCAAACTACAAGTGTGATACTAGAAGCAATGCAGTTGCAGTCATTGGGGGACCTAATTCAAATGTATATCTTCATATGGCCACCATTCTAGGTATCTACAAGGTTCCACAGGTAATGATTTGTTGAACAGTTTTCATTTGCAACAGATTTTCAAATTCTAACATAACCATGTTGGTTTGAATAGTCATCGCTTTCTTAAAAATCACTTTTCTGTGATAAAAGTGTGCACCTCTGTCTTTTTTGGATGTGAAAACACCTACACTTCTTGAAGTAATATATAAAAGATATGTACATTATGGAAATTTAAATGAAGAAATATTTTAGGTAAAATATTAGATAAAACATTGTGGGTTAGAAAATGTTGCAGATGTTAATTTTTTGGTCTTATCAAAATCAATGTTATTGTTTATCATTTTGCTGCTACTTGGTTGATTTTATTTGGCTACTAATTTAATGGTACTTTTATAATTAACTTTATTTTATATGAAGTACTTTTATCTTTTGTTATCCTGTAGGAGATAGAAATAGCACTTAGACTTATCTATCACTTCATAATGCTTTTACAGCCCTCTCTAAGCAGTTTAGAGGATCAGCCTATTGCCCCCAACAAACTGGGTCCTCATTTTACCGACCTTGGAAGGATGGAAGGCTGAGTCAACCTTGAGCCTGCTGAGATTTCAACTGCTGAACTGCAGCTAGCAGTCAGCTGAAGTAGCCTACACTACTGTACTCTAACCACTGTGCCACCTTGGCTCTTGTGAACCTTCAAATAAAATACCAGGAATAAATGATTTAATAATTAAGATGGGAGTTGGCAATGCTTTAGTCTTAGTATAACAGGAAACTGGGATTTATGTGGACTTGTTCAGTTATTAGCTATCCCAAATCAAATAAGGGAATGATAACAGTTCAGATAGATTACAGAGTGTAGTTTTGATCCATTGTGTATTATTTAAGAGAAGGAATTACATATGAATTGCAGGCTGAGGAATTCTAATCTATAAAAAGATATTATAGTTAAAAAAAATGGAGGAAAGGACAACATTTGATCTCCTTCAGTGGTGGGATTTATTTATTTTTTTACTACCAGTTCTGTGCACGTAGCTTTGTGGGTGTGGCAGGGGAAGGATACAGCAAAATCCCTATTCCCTCCCCACTCTCAAAATTTCCACTACCAGTCCTCCAGAACCTGTCAGAACTGTCTGAATTCCACTTCTGATCTCTTTCCATGTAGATATATTCACTATTACTATTAGTCTTCTCATCGTTCCTATCAACCATCTCCTCCCACTTATGACTGCAGGACTGTAACTTTCTTGTTTGTATCCTTATAATTTATATTGATATTGATTGTTTCCTGACTGCTTATTTGTACCCTATCTTGACGAATCTATCTTGTCTTTTTATGTACACTGAGCACATATGCACCAAAGACAAATGCCTTGTGTGTCCAATCACACTTGGCCAATAAAGAATTCTATTCTATTCTATTCTATTCTATTCTATTCTATTCTATTCTATTCTATTCTATTCTACTCTACTCTACTCTACTCTACTCTACTCTACTCTACTCTACTCTACTCTACTCTACTCTACTCAGCATTTAACCAACATACCACTTCCAGAAGCACTGTTTTGGAAATGTGTTCTTTCTTATCAATTCCTTAGCTATCCTATGGTTCTGCGCCAGTGCTGGATTACAAAAATCAAGATGCTTTTGTCAACCAGATGTTCCCCCAGGGCATGCATCAGTACAATGGGATTCTTCACTTACTTCTTCATTTTAGATGGACATGGATCGGAGTGCTGTATCTCAGTGATGACAATGGGGAGAGATTTGTGCAGAATGTACTTCCATCATTTTCCCAGAATGGCATCTGCTTTGATTTTATTCAGAGGCTACCCAAACAAGGGTTTTCTAATGCTATTGAAACCCTTGTGGAAGATGGGATTAAAACATACAAGATCATCAGCAGAAACACTTCCAATGTCTTGGTCATACATGGAGAACTACAAACCATGTCAGTTCTTATCCTACTGCTAGGAATGCCAGAATATCTTGGCATGGACAAATCAGAAGGAAAAGTCTGGATTATGACAGCTCAGATGGATTTTGTGTCTTATTCTTTAAAAAAACCACAGGACATAGACTTCATCCATGGGGCAATATCCTTTGCAGTTCACTCAAAGAATGTGTTAGGATTCCAGACCTTTCTTCAGACCAGAAATCCCACCTCAGAAAAAGAAGATGATTTCCTCCAGATCTTTTGGGAACATGCATTTGACTGTTCTTTACCCAAACCCAACATAGACAACCTGTCTGGGACACTTTGCACTGGAAAGGAGAACCTGGAAAGTCTCCCTGGGACTCTTTTTGAAATGAAGATGACTGCCCACAGCTACAACATCTACAACGCAGTCCATGCTGTAGCACATGCTGTGCACTTCATGTATTTATCACAGTCCAAGCAGAGACAAATAGGAAAAAATGAGCAGCAGAAGAACCTTTTCAGTCAAATCTCCTGGCAGGTAAAAACAGAATGGGAGGATGGTGCTATGACACAAAACAATCTGTTGTGGCCAACCAGCGGAGCTGGCAATAGACTCGGACAGTGAGAAGGTTGGGGAGAAGTATGGGCCAGTCCTGGAGGCTGGGGAAGGCTCAGACGTGGGCTCTGCATTGGAGGCAGAGATGGGGCTGACGCCATCTGGCAGTGATTAGGTGCTTACAGAGCTAGACAGCAGTGAGGCAGAGGAACAGCTGGAACCTGTTCCCAGTGTGCGCATGCACAGAGCAATGAGAAGAAAAGAACAACTCAGAAATCAGGGTAGACTTGGGAGTAAAATCACAGGTAAAAGGTGATTGGTCCCTTTCATAGGAAATAAAAGAGGAGAGAAGGGGGAGTGGGCTTTTGTAGGAAACAATTTGTTCATTTGGTCATTAGATTAATTTCAGGAGTGTGAAGATCTGTCCATGAATTTCAGAGACTCTGTGCCTGATCTTTCCTTGCACAGCACTTCATTTGGAAAATATTTACATGGCAGCTTTCCAGGATAGACAAGGACTGTAGTCATAAATATTCCTTTGAAAGATTGTTTCCCAGGCCTAGTTGAATGCAAATGAAAGGAATTCACTTTTTTTTTTAAATAAAAGGGGTTTTGTCGGGACCAGGACTCTGCCTCATGCTTTTTGAGGAAGCCTAGGTCAGAACACAATCTACCAAAACTATAAATAAAAAGTGTTAGTTTTGAACCTAAAAAGTCAGTCTCTCCTGACTTCATATAAGAAGAAAGAGTGATCACATTTCTGAATTTTGATTGAAGTGAGTCAGATTGTGTAGCTTGCTGTCTTACAGGGATTTCACCATGATTTGCCCATGTTGTTGGGATATTGAGCTGGGATGGTGCAGTGGTGAGAGTGCAGTACTGCAGGTTTCTTCTGCTGACTGCTGGCTTCCTGCAATTTGGCAGTTCAAATCTCACCAGGCTCAAGGTTGACTCATCCTTCCACCCTTCCGCGGTGGGTAAAATGAGGACCCATATTGTTGGGGGCAATATGCTGACTTTGTAAAACCATTTAGAGAGGACTGTGAAGCACTGTAAAATGGTACATAAATCTAAGTGTCATTGCTATATAAAATAGCCTGAATCAGAATTGAAGCCTAGTTATTTGTTTTATTAATCTGAGTTTATTAAAGTCAGACTTACATCTAAGCTCAGAATTTGTCACTTTGTGTTGTGATTTTAAAAGGAAAAATACATTCTACAGCTTAGTATAACATCACAAATTCATTCTAAGAATAATAAATGTCATTACATCTGTATAAGATTGAAGAGATAATAATTATAAAAGAGGAGGTTATCACATTCAAATGCCCTCTTTTCAGATAGGAAAACAGTTGAGACACTCTATAAGTAACTTAGTTATCAACGTCTCCTAATCCACTTGCATGTTCACATTATAATCAGTAGAAGACAACTGCATGTCAACTCAGCTTATGAAGGACTCTCAGTGCATTAGAGGCAAAAATAATTTTGTTTAGAGTAGATTCATATTATGATCAGTGGATAAGATACTGAGCTTGTCGATCAGAAAGTTTGGCAGTTTGGCAGTTCGAATATGTAGTATCGCATAATGGAGTGAGCTCCTGTTACTTGTCCCAGCTTCTGCCAACCTAGCAGTTCAAAACCACGTAAAAATGCAAGTAGAAAAATAGGAACCACCTTTGGTGAGAAGGTAGTAGCATTCCGTGTGCCTGTGCTGTTTAGTCATGCTGGCCACATGACCACAGAGACATCTTCAGACAGTGCTGGCTCTTCACCTTTGAAATGGAGATGAGCACTGCCCCCTAGAGTCAGGAATGACTAGCACATATGTGCTAGGGGAACCTTTACCTTCACCTATCTAATGTAACTTTTTGTGACAAGAAATTGTTATTATTATGGTTTGTGATCCAGCTGTTTACACTGGATTTGGGATTTTAGTCCACCTATTGAGTCCCTTGCAAGAACCTGGGATGGGCACATGTGAATGTTTAATGGTGTTAAACATATCATCGTAGGATGTAAACTGCTAGGAGGAGGAAGAGGAGGACTTTCCTGCCTTTTTCCACCTCCCTCCCTTTTCTTTACTTTTATTCTATTATTTGACTTCTGTTTTAAATTCTCTCATCTCATGAAAAACAATTACAGAATTTTCACCCCTTCCATACAACTTTATAATTTAACTGCCTATTAAAACAAAACAACACAACACAAGTAAATAAACTGGAACTGGGGCAGGTGATAGTGACAAGAATCACACTGATCTGAAAATAGATATCTTGAACGCTGATGCTCCCTTTCTCCATGACTTTTAACAAAAATGAATGTCATGTGTAATTATTTCTGGTTTGAATATGATTTCAAAGTAACCTATTGTCCAAGCTCTGAAAGCAGAACTTTTTAGAAGTTTTTGAAATATGGGCAGTGTGACTATGAGATCTCTGTCCAGCCTCAATTGATTTTTTTTAAAAAAATATGAATATGGTAACAATTAAAATACTCTGATCAAGACTTGTGTTTCTTTCAAAGTTGAAATCCAACCTAGTTAAGAGCATTCTTGTAAATAATCATAATGCACCACTTGAACACCATAGGCATTTACAAAATTGCCATCAGTCAATTGTAGAAGGTGGCTTTACTTGGAACAGCTTCCATCCTGAGATGATATCTGTAGCACCATCAAACATCCAGATTTGCCTATTCCAGGTCCTTGGTAAGGACTCGCTAGATAGACAAAAATGCTGAACCCAGTCTGAACCTCAGGCTGACTGTGTGATGATCAACAACAACAACAATGACAATAATAATACATTTTGTCAGTTGAATATAATTCCCACATGATTTCCTATTTAATCTTGAATGTTTATTGATTGTTGTTTCTATTTCCCCTAATATAAATATTATTTTAGCCAATATGCTAATATGCCTCCTTATTTTTAATTTTATAGAATGTTAATGTTGTATATGCAAATATGTCTGTCTGTCTATCCATCCATCCATCCATCCATCCATCCATCCATCCATCCATCCATCCTCTTTTTTTGCATTTTTCTTTCACTTTCAGCTTCACCCCTTTTTGAGAAAAATCTCATTCAACAATAGTGCTGGTGCCATTATCTCTTTTAATCAAAATGGTGAACAAATAGTGGGATTTGATATTATAAACTGGGTAACCTTCCCAAACCAGTCTTTTCATAGAGTCAGAATTGGAATGATAGACCCATATGCTTCTTCAAAAAATGCATTTCTCATTGACGACAGTCATATTGTGTGGCCTGTCAGGTTTACCCAGGTAAGCATGCATCTATTTAAAGTTTTCAGACATTACTGAAAAGTTAGAAAATGTATTTATTTCTGAACTGCTGATCTCCCTCAAGACTCCCTACTGGACCCTGGGTTCTGTACACATGTTAAAATATCAAAATAGTGTACATATAGATGTAGATGTAGACGTAGGCAGAGACAGAGATAGATAATATAGATATAGATAGATATATGGAAACAAGAATAATTAAACATATTAAGGTAAATGTTCCCCTCACACATAGTCATTCCCGACTCTAGGGGGCAGCGCTCCTCTCTGTTTCAAAGCCGAAGAGCCAACGCTGTCTGAAGATGTCTCTGTGGTCATGTGGCCAGCATGACTAAATGCTGACGGTACAGAACACTATTACTTTCCCACCAAAGGTGGTTCCTATTTTTTTTTACTTGCATTTTTACATGTGTTCAAACTGCTAGGTTGGCAGAAGCTGGGACAAGTAACGGGAGCTCACTCCATTAAAATTAGTTAAAAGGGGAAGGGAAAGCTCTCAGGGGACTAATCAGCCTCAGGGCTCTGTTCTCCTCTGTGCTCCCTGCGTAAAGCTGCAGACTTTTTAAACTCATTTTTGGAAGGCTAGGAGAATGGGGACCTGCCTCACTTTGTGGGGTGGGGAAAGGTATTTCACAGGGCAGGGCAATAGCAAAGTTCCCTTTCTAGATTCAGCCAGTCAGAGTTTTTTGACTGATAGGGTGGAACAGGCTGATGTAATGGAATGAAGATAGTCCTCTGGGTAGCCTGGTCCCATCCAATGCAGCTCATAGAGCAAAAGTGTTACATATACCATACTTTGGGTTCCTAAAATTGTTCATAGGACCACATTTTATACCAGTTGAAGCTTCTGGATACTTTTCAAGTGTAGCCCCAACTACAGCCCAATGCAATGTGTGTGTGAGAGAGAGAGAAAGAGAGAGAGAGAGACCGCCTCCTGCCAATTACCTCCCAAAGACTGATTCGATCGCACAGACTAGGCCTTCTCCAGATCCCATCTGCCAGCCAATGTCGGCTGGTGACCCCTCGGGGGAGACCCTTCTCTGTTGCAGCTCCGGCCCTCTAGAACGAGCTCCCTGTGGAGATCTGGACCCTTACGACCCTCCAGGCCTTCCGTAAAGCCACTAAGTCCTGGCTGCTCCGGCAGGCCGGGGGCTGTTAAAGTATCCAGCCCCATGGTAACTATGAATGTTGTGTGTATTTTAAACTGTTGTTTGTCTTATTTATTCCCCTCCCCTTTGAATTGTAAGCCGCCCGGAGTCCTCCGGGAGTGGGCGGCATACAAGACTAATAAACTATAACTATAACTATGTGTGTCTGTGTGTGTGTGTGTGAGAGAGGGGGGGGGGAGGGAGGGAGAGAGAGAGAGAGATCAAGTGGAGAGACTCCTTATTGCCTATAAACATAATTTATTGGTGCTTGCCCTGATGTTAGGTAGAGCAAGACTTTGATTTAGATGGAAACACATCTCCCTAAATTTATTTCTTCCAATTCTCTCTGTTCATGAACACAGATCAGTATGTTGAAAAAATTAGACTCTAGCCTCTTGAATGACTTCACACAGAATGGTAAACTCAGTCGTGCCATTATCATCATAATAAAACTGGGAGCATAGTACTGCATTTATAAGTATCAATGTTTTTCTGGATAGGTTTCCAAGATCTGTCTTTGCAAATATACAAAACATTTGTCAAACTCACCACAGAACAAGTATATTATAATCATATTGACAGAAGATGAAATATAGCCAAATGCATTTGATTTGCTTGGAGTTTTATTTAGTGACAAGGGTATAACAAGAATTGACATCAAAGGAGAAAACAATGGAAATGTCCTTTATGCATTGTGATATCCCAAAAAAATATAGCCAAACTATATTTAAAACTGCATCCAAAGCTGCAATAAAATCTTCTGTGTTACATTTTACTCTTTCTTTCATGTCTAGGGGTATCCCCTTTCACTGTGTAATGACAATTGCCAAGAGGGTTATAGTAAAAGAAAGAAGGAAGGAAAGCCATTTTGCTGTTATGATTGTTTTCCGTGTCCAGAAGGAAAGATATCAAATCACAAGGGTAAGATATATTAGATAAGAAGATTATTCTCTATAGCATCTAACTGAAACATAGGAGGAAGTATGACTCTGTAGTATGAATGTTTTGTGTTTGACTTGGAATGGTTGGTTCAGAATGCAGAGAAATACAAACAGAAGACCTAACTGTAATCACGCAAGGGCACGCGTGCATGCATGCACACACACACACACACACACTGAAATGCCTCGAGCAATTTCAACCAAACTTAGTACACATGACTTACTCTCTGGAAGCAAATACTGTGGGGGGTAAGACACCCCTAACACCCCTCAGGGTGTGTGTTCTGTTAAGATGCAGCCTGTTGTGCCTTAAAATGGATTCTACTGTACTGCCATAAAATGGTTTCTACTTCACAGTGCAGTGGAGTTACTATGGCAATGGCTTCACAATACTCCACAAGGGGACGCCCTCTGATATGGAGGAAATCCAACATTAGAAATTACATTTGGTCCGGACATTTTCCCCCTATAAATAAATACTGGGGCAATGCCGGGTTATTGACTAGTGGATTATATAGTATGAATGTCCTTGGGGAAAGAAAGAAGTGCTTAGGAAACAAGAGAAGGTAAGGGAGGCATGACCCCACAGTTGCTTAATAGTCATAGAAAGAAGCTGCTCTAATGGATAAAGTAGTAGCAGGGGTGAGAAATTGGTTCATTTACACTTGCAAGATTCTGTTAAATGCAACCTTACAAAAAAGTTGAACTAGTTAATTTGGTCATGTTTGCCTGGGATGGCTGACACTACCTGTCATAACACCAATTGTTGGAAGCAAACTTTTTCCAGAATTATATAGTTATCGCTCTGCCATATTGTTCTGGGAAAAGATGGGGCTGCTTTTATGAATCCACAGGTTATTTGCATTCTGTCACGGTGCAAAGCAGTTCCTCTGAATCAAATTCCTCCGAGCCTGAACCATAAACTGTAATGCATCAAATTGTCAGAAGATTTTGCATTTCAAGTCCAAAACATTTCCCTCTTGTACTGGTTGTAAGTAACACATTACGACTTGTAGCAATTCTGAAGGGTTATTCAGAGAAGCTGAGTTTGCTTTCTCATAGCAAGAAAAAAACCAAAACTTCTAGGACCCTGATGGTGAACCAATGGCACTCTGTGGGCATGCCCAGCTATTGCCCTAGCCCAGGTTCACTACAATATGCACTTCCTGCTAGCCAGCTGGTCTTTGGTTCTCTGCCACACAAGCATGGAGGAGGGGCACATGCAAGGGATGTGAACATGGATGCATGGGGGTGGGCAGGGCACATGTGCAGGGAGTGCATTTTGTGGATTTGCATGTATGTCTGTGCACCCCACTTGTGCCTTATTTTGGCCTTGAAGGCCTCCTGCACCAACCTGGAAGCCAAAACGAGGTGTTGGGGGGGGATGCTCGAGGCCTCTTGCACCTCAGTTTTGTAGGTTCTTTTGAGTTTCTCTGACAATCCTGATCCACCTTTACATGATATGTTTCTTTTTCAGACGCAGATACATGTTACCCATGTCTGACAAATCAGTATCCAAATCCTCAGCGACGTTTATGCGTTCCAAAAACTTTCAGTTTCTTATCTCTTAAAGAACATTTAGGGGTATCTTTGGCTGTTCTGGCTCTTTTCTATTCTTTCCTGACTATCCTGGTGCTTTGGCTTTTTATTAAGCATCGAGACCTCGCAATAGTCAAGGCCAACAACCGGAGCCTCACCTACCTTCTCCTGCTCGCTCTACTGCTCTCCTTCATCTGTGCTTTATTGTTCATTGGGCCACCAGAGAAGATTACATGTCTCCTTCGCCAAACTGCTTTTGGCATCATCTTTTCGCTAGCGGTTTCTTGTATATTGGCCAAAACCATAATTGTGATTCTGGCCTTCATGGCCACCAAACCTGGATCCAAGATAAAGAAATGGTTGGGGAAAAAGCTGGCTTATTCCATTATCCTTTCCTGTCTGTTTATTCAAATTATGATTTGTACTATATGGTTGGCAACAGCTCCTCCGTACCCAGATGCTGATGTGTATTCATTGAATACAGAGGTTATATTGGAATGTAATGAAGGCTCCTCTACCATGTTCTACTGTGTTCTGGGTTTTATGGGATTTCTGGCCATTGTCAGTTTTACTGTGGCTTTTTTAGCCAGAAAACTCCCGGACAATTTTAATGAAGCTAAATTTATTACTTTTAGCATGCTGGTCTTTTGTAGTGTCTGGCTCTCCTTCATTCCATCTTACCTGAGCACCAAAGGAAAATACATGGTAGCTGTGGAGATTTTTTCCATCTTGACCTCCAGTTTTGGGTTACTGGGATGCATTTTTTTCCCGAAATGTTTTATCATTTTGGTGAAACCTGATTTAAAAATTGGAACATCTTTAACAAGAAGGAGTCAATGAGAGGGAAAATTTCAAATCCCTCAATTTGGGGATGGGTGAGGGAAACTTCAGGGTACACTCTACTTATGATGCTGTTCAATAAATGTGGAAATCTTATCTTTTGTGTTGAGTTATTTTAAGTGGGAACCAGAGATGGTATTCAGCAGGTTCTGACCAGTTCTGGAGAACCAGTAATGGAAATTTTGAGTAGTTTGGAGAACTGGTAAATACAACCTCTGACTGGCCCCTCCCCCATCTATTCTCTGCCTCCTGAGTTCCAGCTGATTGGAAGGAAATGGGGATTTTGCAGTATCTTTCCCCTGCGGTGGGGTAGGAATGGAGATTTTACAGTTTCCTTCCCCTGCCACGTCCATCAAGCCACACTCATCAAGTCATGCCATGCTCACAAAGCAACACCCACAGAACCTGTAGTAAAAAAAAATTGAATCCCACTACTCATGGGAACAGATAAGGTTTGTTGATAATAGTCTCTTTTCCATCTCCTTTAACATTTTCCAAACCTTTAAGCACGTGTATTAAAAATAGAATTACATGGACTGGATGAATGGAAGAAATATGAACAGGTCTACCCTATATGTTTAAATGATATTGTGATTGATATTAGAATTGTATATTGAAACACTGAACAAAACGTTAATATATACAGATGTGAAAAGTTAAATAAGAGAAATATGAATAATAAAGCAGGTGACAGATGGAAGACAGAAACATCTTTGACTACAATGGTGACATGAATAAAAGTTAGAATAGAAATATAAATAAGAGGGGACACACACACACACACACACACACACACACACACACCAAATTGAAAGATGGTAGTATTAGATATGTTTAAACAATAAGAAATGAAAATAAAATGTAATAACTATGTGTAATAATATTATGTTTATGTGTACTAAAATGTATGATACCTAGGTGTCAAACTGTTCATGCATTGGTATGTATAAGCAATATAAAATAAAAAGTTGAGCCCACCCCCACCTCCACCCCAGACCATGCTTAAGATGATTATCTGAAGCATGGGATGCATGCATGATGTTCTCCAGTACAATTGATAACACTTCATAGTCAAGGGAAGACCTAAAATGAAGGCTGAGAAACCAAAATAGATTTTGGGAAGATGGAGCCCTTTTCAATCCTGTTTTATGCAATCTACTAGGAAAGTAATAATGTAACTACAACAACAAGAGAAGATAGACACAAGTAATGTTTCACATCCTTCCATACACTAAATTGTACTTCTGAAAACTCCACCCAGACTACTCATGCAACAACAGGACTCTGGGATCTTCCACAATTCTGTTCATATTTCATATAGTCAACTCGAGATGAGATGGGTAGAAGACAAATCTAATAAATAAACAAAATAAACATGTTTTCCTTTGGGTTGGCCAATACAGCATGTTTTCACACAAGGGATATTTGAGTAGGATATCTTTCAATGCTGGCACTGCACCACAAGTATCATGATAGCATAGAGCCGTAATGGCAAACCAATGGCACACATGCCAGAGTTAGCACGCAGCACCCTCTCTGTGGGCATGAGAGCCATCACCCCAGTTCAACACTGCTGTGCATGTGTGTGCATCCCACTGGCCAGCTGATCTTCAGGTCTCTGCCCTGCATGCATGGGAATGGGGCACATGTGGGGGGAACCTGCATAAGTGCAGGGGGCCAGGGTGCATGCGGGGAGCTGCACACTCATGTGGGGGGCCAGGACGCATGTGGGAGGATACACACGGGGGTAGAGTGCATATGAGGAGTGTACACACATGCACAGGGGGTGGGGCACATGTGAAGGGGCCACACATGCATTGCATTTTGGAGGTTTGGGCATGCACCTGTGCATTGGGCATTCAATCCAGAAAAGGTTATCCATCACTGCCATAGAAGATACTAATCTTGCTAGTTCTTCAAGAGAATTCAAGGATATAATTATGCCTTTAAAAAGAAGTGAACAGTGACGTGCGGTGAAGTTCACCACCGGTGAGGCAAGCGGGCAGGACCTCTATATTCTCCTCCCCCCACCCCTCCAATCTAGGCAGGATTCAAGCCGCTCCGGAAAAAAAAACACCTGCCTACCTCTTGCCTTTGAAGGAGAGGAGGAGGAGGAGGGCACCCGCTTGGGGAGGGGAGGTAGGACAAGCTGAAGGGTTCATCTCCCCACCGCATAAGGATCGGAGGGCTCATCTTGGGGCCCACCTCTCTGAGCGCGCGCTCGCTCGCTATAGCTGGGTGAGGGGGGCGGCGGGGGCTTTAAGGCAAGCATCTGAATGCAAGAAATGAATAATCTCCCCGAGCAGCCTCGCACAACAGAAGCACCGAAGAGGGGCAGCAGTGGCTGGCGTTGGCAGAGCCCCCTGCCTCCACCCACCCTCGCGCGCCAGGATTCTCCTTGTGGCATTTTGCCTCCCACCCACCGCAATAGTGCACGCGCATGCACCATCCACCCCCCCTCACCCCAGCTGCACCTGAGGAGAGGGGGGAAAGCCAAGGAGAGCCCCCCTTCCCACGCAAAGCCCTCTTAAAGCAGAGAACAAGCCCTCTCTATGGCAGACAGGCGCACTGGCACTTTAAAGTGCATGCCAGCACTTTAGCTTGCCCCTCAGCTGCCATTCAGTGAAACATGTTTCACTGAATGGCGGCCGAGTTCTAAACTGCCGGCATGCCTTTAAATGCCTGCTTGCCTTATGTGCGGGCCGGCGCAGAAGGCAAGCTGGCACTTCAAAGTCATGCTGGCACTTTAGCTTGCCCCTTGGCCGCCATTCAGCAAAACATGTTTCGCTCAACGGCGGCCAAGCTCTAAACTGCCAGCTTCCCTTTGCGCCGGCCGGCCTTTAAAGTGCATGCCGCCCGGCCACAAACCAGGACATGTTTCGCTCTATGGCGCACCGAGGCAGCATGGCTTTAAAAAATAAAAAATAAAAAAATAAAAAAAAATAGAATGAAAAATAAAAAATGAAAAATAAAAAATAATGAAAAATGAAAAATGAAAAATAAAAATAGATGTTCCAGCCCGCACGCCAGCAAAGGTGGGTAAAAAAAAAACCACACGCACATGCACGCACATAATAAAAACAAATTACAATTATTTACATTACAAATAAATTGAATTTCTCCCCCCTGTCCCCTCGCTCCCACATACCTTCCAGCTGCCTCGAAAATGCTAGATTTGGTCTAGCCAAGGCCAGGCAGGCTAGGCTAGTTGCTGCTAGAGTCACCACGTGGATGACTCTGCTTAAACATTTTAAAATAGGCTCTAAACAAAGTGCCCTCTGCAGGAGGAGGCGGGAGAATCATGTGCCTCATTTGCATATGTAATTTTTCGCGTTTTAACCCTTGGTTGAAAACTTAAAAGGCAAAAAATTCCTTATGCAAAGGAGGCCCATAGTTCTCTAGCCTCCTCCTACTAACTGCACTAAGGAGACTCAGAGTCACTGTGACTTAGAGTCTGGGAGCAACTACCTTGGCCTTTTTAATAATTTAAAAAATAGTTTCCTTTCCCTCAGGAGACTGGTGAGGCCCCGCCTCCCAAAGTTGACTGTTTCAGATAGAATACTTCCATAATTAATGAAAGTGGAACCCCAGTTTCTAATTGGTAGTCAACAATTAAAAAAAGAATCCTATGACACTGTCTTTTATCATTTCAAGGGAGGATTGGAACAATGTTTCTACTTGGCATGAATCACGTTTATCTCTTTGCCAATAAAGCATCTGTAGCAAAAATGAAGCTGTATGCCAAGAGGTAAACTCAACTTCTCTGGATATAACTGTGACTTCTGTTTTTATTTTTGTTTTGTTTTCTGAGATGTTCAGAATGTATTTGGAGTGTTTTCTTGGGGGAAAATGTATACCACTCTGGAAATATAAAAGTAAAGGTTCCCTTCGCAGATATATGCTAGTCCTTCCTGGCTCTAGGGGGCAGTGCTCATCTCCATTTTAAAGGCAAAGAGCCAGCACTGTCCGAAGATGTCCCCGTGGTCATGTGGCCAGCATGACTAAACATCAAAGACAGAATGCTGTTGCCTTCCCACCAAAGGTGGTTCCTATTTTCTCTACTTGCATTTTTACATGCTTTTGAACTGCTAGGTTGGCAGAAGCTGGGACAAGTAAAGGGAGCTTGCTCTGTTATCTGGAACTAGGGATTTGAACCACCGAACTGCTGACTTGTCTGATTGACAAGCTCAGTGTCTTAGCCACTGAGCCACCATGTCCCTAGAGACATACCAATGGGTTAATATAGCATAGGGTTCAGTTCAGCATAAATGGCACAATTTTTGATCAAGTTACTTTCACGTGCCCCTTTGTCAACTCTTCATGGGATGATTCCTTGATTAATTTTGTTGTTTTCCTCCCATAGCAAATACGATCAAACAAGAATTAAGATCTTACCAGTCTGTTTTGATTTTCATTAAGTAAGAAAACCAAGCAAGTGATCATTTCCTATCATTTTCAAGCTCACTATTATTTGTCCCCAGAGAATATTTGTGGCTGCAGTTGCAAAGTTCACTTAAACAAATAAAATGAATCAACTTATATATAACTAGGATGAATTAAAAGTCAAGTTATATAACATGTTAAAATTAATTTTTATTTCACTTGATAGGAAACACTGATGACAACTTATCCATGGACATAAACACCCACAAAATAATTGACTGACAGGCTGTGGGCCCAAGAATGCAAAGCAACAGCAGCTTTGAGTAAATAATTATTATCAAAATAACCATAATTAAATTGTCAGCTTTCTGTCTATCAGCGGTAACAAAACTACATATCACGTTTAATGGATTTTGTGTCCCCAAAATTGATCTACGTGCCCATGGCTTTGTTTTTCAGGACAGCTTTCTGCACTTGTAGTTAGTGAAATCAAGATGTGACTCTAAGATCTTATCCAGTATCTTTTTTTTAAACCAATGAACAAGATGGCGGGGATAATAATGTTGGCATTAGCTTTGTTACCTCACATGGCTAGCAAATGCCCTGTTGTTAAACATGCCACTCGGGTGCTTCTTCCGATTCTTCACAAATATTACCATTTTGGAGAATTTAACATTGCAAGCATAACTTCTCAGAGTAATGTGCTTTCACGTGCCTTATCCTATGAAAAAATACCATCTCCAGAGTACTTTGATGATATTCCGTAAGAACCTGGGATATAATTGAATCACAATGTGTATCTCTCCTGACCACCTATCTGAGCAAGTTGCTTTATAGATTAACTTTTATTTTGATTCATATTATTTGTAATATGACTTCATTCTAGTTTTAGCAGATAATTAATAATTGCATGTTCCTTTATTAATAGAAGCCATAAATTCTGTTCTTCCTAATATGTGTGTCCTTCTCTGTGGTTTCTGGGCAGATCAGACAGCTGTATTTTGTAACATCTTAAAGACTGTTGTTTGCTAACAAGATTTCAGTTCCCCAACAAAAGCAGCAAAAGTTGTATGATTATATTTATTCAGGGTGAATTATTTTTTTAAGATACACTCTTTTCAACAGCAAGATTATTTCATAATCATTTGCTTCAGCTCCCAAACTTACATCGGCTGATTCAAACATCTAACTGTTGTAATAGATTTTTTTCCCCCACATTAGGGAAAATGACCAACTTTTCAAAACTGGCGAATTACATTTTCAGTTGTGGGCAAATTGATGGGAATATAATTCTTAACTGGAGATGAACAATTCTGGGAACTTGTTTGTGTCATGGATCATAAACAGAAGTGATTTATTCCCAATCCTTGATTTTTTTTAAAAAGGATTTTTTACTTCTTCCTGCTTCTCCTTTTTTTCAAAATATCTTCTTAGCACATTCATGTGTCTCTGTGTCTACATGTCTATGTGTGGGTGGGTAATTGGATGGGTGTTATATCCATGTCATATAACAAAAATATGAATTATTCCCACATACTGAATCAAACTTTCTGAGTCCCTGAAAAAAAGAATAGAATAGAATAGAATAGAATAACAGAAGAGAAGAGAATTCTTTAGTGGCCAAGTGTGATTTCACACACAAATAATTTGTCTTTGGTACATATGTGCCCTCATTAATCTGATGGCCATGAAGATACTACAGTATGCTAAGCTTTATTCCTGTTGTTACCCTAGTATATTGTTCTCCTCTTTAAAATGGAATAAATCATATGAATCTAACTATAACTGTGCTCTGGATCTCAGGTTAAGATATTCTACAAGTGAATCAACTAGAAGACTGGGTTTTAGCATCATAAATCATGCACAACTCCCTAGTCATCCCTGTGAATGAATGGAGTATCATGAATAATCTTAACACAAATGTATGAATGCTTTGCCTTTACTGAATGCAGCCAGATACAGATTTCCCAAAACATGTCACAAAATTATTGTGTGCATGCTGACTAGAAGTTTCAAATATTAAATCCACATACACATTTCAAGAAATGATACCTTATGTATTTTCTCTTCCAAGTTACACTTCCATTGTAAAAGATACATAATCTATCTCTGATACAACATTATTTGTTTGATATATATTTTAATACATGTATTGCTATAGTGAGCAAGTATAACATTTGGAAGCATATGGTTATGTCTTATGTACTTTTTGTAGGGTATTGATTCAACATTACCAGCATATTCTGGCATTAGTATTTGCTGTAAAAGAAATCAATGAAAATCCACATATTTTGTCAAACATCACTCTGGGCTTCCAGATCTATAACAGTCATTTCAGTGCAAGCTGGACTTATCTTGCTTCAATGGAGCTTCTCTCCACCCAGAAGAGGTTCATTCCAAACTACAAGTGTGATACTAGAAGCAATGCAGTTGCAGTCATTGGGGGACCTAATTCAAATGTCTGCCTCCATATGGCCACCATCCTTGGTCTCTACAAGATCCCGCAGGTAAGGAACCTCTATACCTCCGTTGTTTCCCTTATTGTCATGATTAAAATAAGAGGAAAACTCTGTGACTTTTTTTTGTAGAGTTGAGACTACAGGTTGACTTTTATTCTTCATATCTGAGCATCAGAATTCCTCAAATTATAGAGATTACAATATTTTTCCTGTGATCAACATTTGCATCATGTCCATCATTTTTTTTTGCAGAAGCTATATCCAAAATATTCCAAAATTGAGAATAATAGATTTTTATCCCTGACTTTTCATAATTTGATTTAGAAGACACTTAGTTTCTAGCAGCTAATATGGGATAATAGTGTGTTTAGATTTTATATTGTCATGCATCATTTTAAGGATTATCTTTCACAACTTGAAGACAAGTTTGGTTTGGTTTCTAACAGAACAGAAAAGAATGACAAAGTTGCCAGGGGCCTTGGTGGTCTCCTAAACCACCTCCTATTCATGTAGGAAACCCTATACCATTTCAGACAAATGGTTGTCTAATCTCTTCTTGGAAACTTTTAGTAACAGATCACCCACAACTGATTAATTTCTTCTTATTTCTAGATTGCTTTTCTCCAGTATCAGTTTCTACCCATTGCTTCTTGTAATGCCTTTGGATGCTTTGGAAAATCGGTTGACCCATATTCTTTGTGGCAGCCCCTTTAATATTGAAACACTGCTGTCATATGACCCCAAGTCCTTCTTTTCATTAAACTAGACATACCCAATTCCTGCAACCTTTCTTCATACATTTTAACTTAAAGGCCTTTATCATCATTGTTGCTCGTCGCTGCACTGTTTCTATAGTCTCAACATCTTTTTTAATATTGTGGCAATCAAATATATTCCCACACAGATATTATGACATATTTTTTTAAAAAATATTTTTTATTTGTTTTATTTTTAAAAAGGTTGCATATGGATCTACTCCAGTACTGCATTACAGAAGCCAACCTGGCTTTGTCCAACAGATGTTCCCCAAAAGCACTCATCAATATAATGGGATTCTTCACTTACTTCTGCATTTCAGGTGGACATGGATTGGGGTGCTTTATCTTGATGATGACAATGGGGAAAGATTTGTGCAGAATGTCCTTCCCTTTTTCTCCAAGAGGGGCATTTGTTTTGATTTCATACAAAGACTTCCCAGACAGGGATTTACTGGGGAAATCCAGAAACTTATAGAAGAAGGTCTTAAAACTTACAAGACCATCATGAGAAATACTTCCAATGTTTTGCTCATACATGGGGAAATACAGACAATGCCAGTTTTAAGACTCCTGATAGCAGGTTTTGAATATTTGGATATATCTGCAAAGCCGGGTGACAAAGTCTGGATTATGATGGCCCAAATGGATTTCACTTCCTTTGGTTTCCAAGGCAGCTGGAGCATAGACTTCTTACAGGGTGCCATATCCTTGGCAGTCCACTCAAAGAAAGTGTTGGGATTTCGAGAGTTTCTTCAGACCAGAAACCCGATCTCAGAAAAAGAAGATGGTTTTATCCAGAGCTTCTGGGAAAGTGTGTTTGAATGTTTTTTCTCAAGTCCCAGTTCAGAAAACCTGTCTGAGAAAACCTGCACTGGGTTTGAAAAACTGGGGTCTCTTCCTGGTTCTCTCTTTGAAGTGAAGATGACTGCTCACAGCTACAGCATGTACAATGCAGTCTACACTATAGCACATGTGATGAACCACATACATTCCTTGAAATTCAATCAAAAAATAAAGATGAAGGGGCAGAGAATGAAACTTCTCAATCAATACTCTTGGCAGGTACAGTATATACCCTGGTATGCATATACAGTACAGCATGATAGTAATGATAGAAGGGACACAGTGGCTCAGCATCTTGCATTCAGAAGTTGTGGCTGTACCATCACTTGACTTGTTTAAGAAGAGATTGGACAGTTGTTAGTCTGAAATGGTAAAGGGCCTCCTGCTTGAGTACGGGGTTGAACTATAAGATCTCCAAGTTCCCTTTGAGCCCTGTTGTTCTGTTCTTTCTATTCTATAAGTAGCTTATCATAGCTTTATATGCAAAAGTACACATTGTAGGAGTAACAGATAATTTAGAACAGTGCTCCCCAACCATTTGTGTGTCAGGAACCAGTTCTGTGGAGCAACATTTTTCCACAGACCGGATGGATGGGTGGTTTAGTGATCTGCCTGCACACCATGAATACATAACTTTGTTCATTTGCATGGCAAAGTTTCTGTCACACCATAGACTGGTAGTGGTTCCTCAGCCCAGAAATTGGGGACCCCTGACTTAGAAGGAAAATGATATTTCTATGAAATATTTCCACATTACCTCTGCTTACCTTTATATGATGAACATCCCCATACCTTGAACATCAAAGGAAGTACTGTTAGGCTTCCTTTCCCTACAGAAAGGGGATGTAGTGGTCAGTGTGATTTCTTCCACTAATCTGTGAAAATTCCCCTTACAGTGTGCGGGGCTTTGTCTTAATAGATTACCATAAATACAATGTAATATTTAAATGGGGAATTTTATTTGAATGTCATCCTTACATTTCAAAATGATGACAGAGAGAACAGCATTTTGGAAATTAATAACAGATCACAAAGTTTAATATAATTGCAAGGCTCTCAATGAGGATTAGCTGGATTATAATTTATGTCCTATCTGACAGCATTGAGAACAATATAATTTCCTCTGCTGGCTTTGGATGGTCAACTCCATTCTGTCCCAAACTTTGTATCAATTTGAGAATCCATATTTCTGATATTAAGCCACTCACTCAAGAAAACAAGATGGAGATCTGTCCTGGTTTAATCACAAAGATCACTTTGATCTCAAGAATTGCTCTAT